>NC_046605.1:22636586-22699995 GCF_011750605.1 Drosophila busckii
GAGTGCGGTCCGCTACCTTGTAATTTTTATTGTATTATGGTTATCACTATTTCAATTGAGTAGAAAATGCTTCGATATTTTAAATTTTGATAACTTTTATTTTTATCGATTGTTTATGTATTTTTTCGATCAACGTATTTCGAAAACCTGTACCTTATTGAAAATTTCCAATTCTTATCGCTTGCCGTTCGAAAAAGTAATTTTTATGGAGAGAAAAATTAAGTTTTCCTGGATTTCCGATGGAATTTAAAAAATTTCCACCTGTGAAGCAGAGAGCGGCAATAGTGCGCTCACCCTCAAAAACACTGTGCGTACAACCCAGTACTACTGATACGTATAAGCAAAACAGTGGTTGATGGGCACAAGAAATATTGTATGTGTCGCGATCATAGTGCACAAGAAAAAGGTTCAAAAAAGTGTTTCAAGTGTTTCTACCTGCCTTCGCGGCTGCGTTGCAGCCAGTGCTGACCGACTGCAAAGGCTAAACACAAAGTAGTGACTGTGAGTATAATAAATTATTCATTTCATTTACATCACTTTCAGATCAAGTCACGTTAGCTTAAATCATCATATATGTCAGACACTCTTGCAAAAAAGCGAATATTTCTCGCAAAGGGTTAGTGCGTGTTATTTCGACATTGAAAACTTTAAATTATTTTCAGTGTCTTCAAGTGCAAGGTAGGTACATTGGGATAAGAATTTTTTTTGTGTCGAGTGCATTATTGCACTTCTTTTTCTACAGTGCAACCCTTGTGCCTAAAAATTGCCACATTTGCCGTTCTCTGCTGTGAAGCACCTCATATATTTTTAATAAAGCTTTGATGTAAGTAGCTCTCTAATTTGTATGTCAGAACAATCTTTTTCAACTCAAATCGAAAATCCTGATTTACTATTGAGGAGAACATTTGCAATAAATCATAAATAGTTATTATAGAATTCAAAACAATTGGTTAAATAACTTATGAGATATTCACATTGCAATTTTCCATATAGACGGTGTGACACGTCATACAACTGTCGTAGCCGACGCAGCGGGCAGCGTTATTGCATACGCTACATAGAAAAATTTACTACTGATGTTCTCTACAAATTTTCGTATTCGACGCTGCGCACGAAAAAAAGCAATAGTAATGAATATACAATGTTGTCTCTAAATCAAGAATTAAATCAAAATTGAGCAAACAAAATCGGATTGCAATATTAAACATATTAAACACAGTATTCGTGTTTTGAATTTAATTCATATGTATACGGAAAATGTAGCCACACTCACAATTTGCCACAGATATATGCTTGTCGATTTCGAACAAAGATAAACATTTTATTAATGAAGAAAATATGGAATGGCTGATTTGATAACTAATTTGATTTAAGATATATTCAATTGCAATTGGTTATACATAGCTTGTTAATTAGCTTTTTTACTCTTATTTTAGCTTTTTTACTCAAAATCTTGCGCTCAATAGCGGCCAACACTGCTAAACTGACAGCCCAGCCAACAGAAAATCCGATAGTATAACCAAATAAAATATTGATGCTTAATAATAATAGGCGATCGGGTCTACGTTTTTCCTAGTTTAATAATACAACTAGACAATTTATCATTCAAAGTAAAAATAATTGAACAAATGTTAATGAGTCCAAATTGAATTACATAACTCAAAAATTGTTTGGAACTGAATGAGTTTGCAAGTTTACAATTAGGGGAAAAAAGCTGACACCTCCTTGAATCTTCATAGAATTACTCCCATAATAGCTGATAAATACGTATTTATGTCAATCATTATGTTTTCCAACTTTTTCACACTACTTTACTGTATACGTTTGATATAAATATGTAAATACATATACTATGTATATAGTTGTTAAACCTGTAAATTACTGATAAACATTCTAGAAGTTTCAGGCTAACCATAATGTTGTACTGTCCGCCCAACGTTACGCTGAGCCTGATTTGGAGCAATCATGGGATATCGCACTGCTTTATGGATACAGTAGGGCCAGCTGTTTTTGGCAGCTTTTTGCTACTGTTTGGGTCCTTGGAGTTGGTGATGTATCGCAAATATGCCACACGTATTGATCCTAGGCAAATCTCAAAATCACGCGTCTTTAGCGTCCAGCTGTTTTTACTATGTTTTATACCTATCCTTGCATTAGTGCGTTTTCTGCTCAATGTTCGAATCTATCCGGACAGTGCTGTGTATGGTTATATGGTGAGACAACTTATGGGCTCACATTAATTGAATAACAGTCATAACAATATGTCGTCTATAGATATTTTACACCTGCGCTGTGTGCTTTTCGTATCCTTTCTCAATCTGCCTTATACTCAAGGAGCGTGACTATCAGCTACCATCGCTACCAACGCGTGGTCACGGTTTGATTTTATTGCTATTCTGGACACTTACATTGATAAATGAAGCGTTAGCAATCATCAACTTACGACACGAAGATTGGTGGTTCGACCTAAAAAAGTAAGTATGCATTATCATAGTAATATTATATTACATTATATTTTTCGACCCGCAGCAACAAGCATCAAATTGAGATGGGGCTTTTTGTAATGCGCTGTCTAAGCTCCTTGTTCATTTTTGTGCTGGGCCTGAAGGCACCCGGTGTTACGGATCTCTTCAATCCACACCAGCCTCTTGAAAATGACTCAATCAGGGATTCAGTGCCCAATGTCCAGACGGGGTCCGCTTTTCGCAACGCTTGGCGTAAAATGCGAACACTATTCCCATATTTGTGGCCCAAAAAGAATATTATGTTGCAATTGGCTGTGATTGCATGCATATTTCTTCTTGTCGCTGGTCGCGTTATTAAACTATTTTTGCCAATTTATCGGAAACTCTTGGGTACGTAGCATAATTAAACTTACAGTTTTCTGTTCTTACCAATCTTAATTTGTTTTATTTGATTAGTTGACAGCCTAACAATTGATCCAATTGAATTTCGATGGGATTTTGTCCTCATTTATGTGGCGCTATCGTTTCTACAAGGAGGGGGCACCGGTAGTATGGGTATTTTAAACAATATGCGCACATTCTTTTGGATAAGGGTGCAGCAGTATACAACCCGTGAAATCGAGATTGACCTTTTTCGGCATCTTCATCAATTATCTTTGCGCTGGCATTTGCAACGAAAGACGGGAGAGGTGCTACGTATCATGGATCGAGGCACCGACTCAATTAATAATCTACTTAACTATATTGTATTTTCTATAACACCAACCATATTGGATCTGATTGTGGCCGTCATATACTTTATATATGCCTTCGACTGGTGGTTCGGTATTATTGTGTTCCTGACGATGATTATGTATATAGGCAAGTCAACAATTCCATTAACCCTTATACTCGCTCTTCATTTCTTATCCTTAAATAGCTTCCACCATTGTCATCACTGAATGGCGCACGCAATATCAAAGACGCATGAATTTGGCGGATAACGAGCAACGCGCTCGTAGTGTTGACTCTCTACTTAACTTCGAAACGGTCAAGTACTATGGAGCCGAGCACTATGAAGTAGACTGTTACAGGGCGGCTATACTCAAGTATCAAAAAGAGGAGTTCCTTTCTATGCTAACTCTAAACATTTTAAACACCGCTCAGAATATCATTCTATGTTTGGGTCTACTTGCAGGCTCGCTGCTCTGCGTTTATTTGGTAGCACATCAGCAGACTTTAACTGTGGGTGATTTTGTGCTTTTCTCGACTTATCTAATGGATTTGTATATGCCGCTCAATTGGTTCGGTACCTACTACCGGGCGATTCAAAAAAATTTTGTAGATATGGAGAATATGTTTGATCTGCTACGCGAGAATGAAGAGATTGTAGATGCTCCAGGATGTGCACAGTTACTTACTGCTGGCGGTAGTATTGACTTCTCTAATGTTACCTTCGGCTATACGCCAGAGAAACTGGTGCTTCGGAATGTCAGCTTTTCAGTGCCCGCCGGCAAGACATTGGCAATTGTAGGACCATCTGGAGCTGGCAAGAGTACCATTATGCGTTTGCTCTTCCGCTTCTACGATGTGCAGACTGGTTCCATTTCTATCGATGGCCAAAATATTAAACTGGTGCAACAACAAAGTCTCCGAAAGGCTATTGGTTAGCATTGGCCTGTAGACCATTTTACTATTTTTATATGTACGTACGTCTTTGCATTATTTTTTAGGTGTTGTGCCTCAAGATACAGTACTGTTTAACAATACAATATTTTACAATATTGAATATGCCAAAATAGGATCAACTCCAGATGCAGTCTATGATGCCGCACGTGCTGCAGATATCCATGAGAGAATACTCACATTTCCTGATCGATATGAAACAAAAGTGGGCGAAAGAGGCCTGCGTCTGAGTGGAGGTGAGAAGCAGCGTGTAGCTATTGCTCGTGCACTGTTAAAGTCCCCAATTATTGTCCTTCTGGACGAGGCAACATCGGCACTGGACACCCATACGGAGCGCAACATTCAATCAGCTTTATCGCGAGTCTGTGCAAATCGCACCACAATTATTGTAGCTCATCGCCTCTCGACCATTATACATGCAGACGAGATTCTAGTACTTAATGAGGGTAGCATTATGGAGCGTGGCAGGCACGAGGAGCTGCTGCAACGAAACGGTGGCGTTTATGCAGATATGTGGCAGCAACAGCTCAAAAACCTAGATGCCGAACAAAGTCTTTTAGAAGACAGAGGATCTAAAAGTGCAACAGCGTCACATAATGGTTAAATGCGCTGGACGTTCTGGTTGTCGGCAATGAATAATAATAATGAATTAGTAGTAATCTTATTGTTGATAATGCGTCGTTGTTTTTATCGACACTATTGTAAAATAATAAATACATGCATATAAGCATGTTTTCTTACAAAGGGTTCTCTGAATGTTGTAAGCGTATCAGTAGTGCACTGATAGAAAAGCATTTAAGGGAGCCGTTCTCTTTACATTATTCCATGTCAGATGTCGAATCGCAAAAAGCTTACCGCATGTTATCAGTAAGAACCTGCCAAAAGGCCAGAAGACAAGCTTCATCAATTCGAAGCCAGCTTTAGTTCGTAAATGTATCGCAACCGGAGCAGACCTAGAATTCCAGTAGATCTCGCAGCAATTACGCCAAAGGCAAATAATTATCGGAAGTTTATTTGATCATTTGTCTACATCTGAGAACATCTTTGAGCGTTAAAACGAATAAAACTAAGTGCTTCGACTTAGTAAATCATGCGGCGACTTAAGTGTTCCGTATTTATGTGTACGTAAGAAGTAGAAATAGTAATTAAGTATGTATGTATATATACGTATACACGTACATACATACAACATAAAATATAACCTAATTGATAAACCCAATGTGCCATATCAATTATTTTATGTACATATGTATACATATAAGCAATGTACAATACAATGTATGCATATGAACATGACGTAATGTTTCATTTAAAACACTATTACACAAAAAAAGTATGTTTGTAATTGTAATCTCTTACATTATAAATAATGCCAATGCACATACATATGTATGAATGTTTTTTTTTTATATTTAAATAGCTATTTTCGCCCTTTGGTAACAAACGATATGATACATATGTATGTACATATGTATTTACTATACCTTTACATATGTATTTCATACATATATACCAGTTATTTAAATATATTAAAAATATACACATATGAATGCCGTGTATGTACATACACGGAAATACATACATACATACGAAATATTGAGTTAATAAAATGATGTTAAAAGTCCTGAGATATATTAAAAACTGTCCGTCGTGTGAAAAAAAAAACAAAAAATCTAATAATAAAAACATGTACATATGTATATTTATAGGAAATATTGAGTTAATAAAATGATGTAAAAAGTACTAAGATATTTTAAAAACTGTCCGTCATGTGATTAAATAAAAAAAATCTAATAATAAAAACATGTACATATGTATTTACATTAATGATCATACACATGTATATTAATATATTGCAATCTAGTACATATGTATGTACATATGTTTTAAAAAGTTCATTCATATACATATGCATGTGTGTATATACATAGTTAAGAGCGGCATCCACTCTAAATTACATTAAAATATATGTACATACATACATACATATGTATGATGCTGTTGATCCCTCATGTCACCAAGTACACTAATTATAATATGTACTCTCACATATACATATATATATATATATATATATATATGTATATGATCATACATACATATGTACATATTCTACGAAAATCGTCAATTATTTAATTAAATTTTCTAGTCCTATTTCTGATTATATATGTGCGCGCGTTCAACATAATTGGAGTTAACAAGCAAATGTTGTATGAATATGTCGGAAATGTGCTTGTCGGTTCAAAGCCACAGGACGAAGGAGACCCCACACCACCAACAACAGGTTGGACTGTCCGCGGTAAATTAACTTTGCAGCGACAAAGTGAGCTAATTATGGCAGCAGCGGTAAGTCCCACCGACTCCAATAAGGCTTTTACAGTCAGATAAATTACTTTATGCGTAAATCGTAATAATATTTATACGATCGCAAAAGTATTTGTGTTTACATTTTACATGCTTGTACCTACATATGTACATACCTACATACATATGTGTGTACATATGTATGTATCGATATACGTCATATATAAGTATATGATGTACAAATCCCTGCGGTTTCGTTGACCAGTCCAAACAAAGCCACATATGAACAAGAACACCAACCCAGGAATCCTACGAGCATTATGTTATCTACTAGAGTACTGCTTAGTAAGCAGACATAAAGAACCATTCCCAGAATAAGAACAATTTTTTCTTTGGACACATCCATGACATCGGATTAGATTATAATTTATTGTAATTGGATAACTACTCATTGGATATTCTCGAGTGAGACACTGCTAATATAAATTATTGCGAACACTTACAATTAGACCTACCCCATGACTCATCTACCATAGTAAGACAAAGAACTAGACATTTGTAGTCCAAGCTAAAACTGCAGAGATACGTACATATATATGTATATATGTACATACTACATACATATGTAGTGTAAGAAATAAGATTTCAAATCTATATTTATTCATTCACATGAATGTGCATTCCTAGAATCACACGTTTTTACATACACTAGTGCGCATAAATATTTTGACGAAACTAAAGTTGAGCAATTGAGCATTTGTGTGTAGACTTAATATTGTATCGAGTAGAGTTTCAGGATGCCTTTTGAATGAATAACAAGATTTGTCTTAACCCATTAAGTAAGTACCCATTAAAAAATTATATCTTTTGCAAAATACACTATTGATATAGATAGGGGCAACTTTTTGCATCCCAATATTTTTTTTTAAAAATTTAGAAAAAAATTTCAAAAACCTGCATTTTACAAAAAATACAATTTTTTAATGGGTACTTAATGGGTTAAGACAAATTTTGTATCATTAAAAAAGGAATTTGAAGACCTTTCCATTGATACCAATATGTCAATAACAAATGTTCAATTGGCGAGTCGAGTACCTTCAACTTTCGTTTTGTGAAAATACTTTTGACTACCCTTGTATATGTTATATTTCTAGTATGTATCAGAGAACGGCAGGGCATTTATTTTAGCAACATGGTGTCATCCGCAAGTCATGGGTGTGGGTATGTACGCGCGAACACAACTCGAGGCTATGAGCAACATATACACATCCACAAGCATGAGCAAACGCGAATACGCGTATGCAAAGAAATAGAAGGGATGTCTCAAAGCAAGGGCAAAGAAAAATGTGTGCGTGCGCACAAAATACGATCGGCAGGCATATAAGCATAAGCGAGAAAAAATATCGCTAGCTCTCTCGCTCTATACTGCACTGGCAGCGGCGCCGACGCGACAGCAGGTACCGATTTGCTACTAGCGAAACAGAAGCAAATAAAAGGCGCACAAAAAATATAATGACCTTTTTTTTTTGCGTACTATCGACGGGTGTCTGTTTGACATCCCTCAGAAAATTGTAGGCTGTCCAACAAATAGCCGCGCAATAAGCATAGGCTGCCTGCAGCCGCGATTTCAGTTGTGTGTACATGTTAGTAACATGTTATTTTTTTGGATGGGTGTACCATTGCCGTTCTCTGGTATGTATGTATATAGTGTCATACATACACATACATGTTACATACATTAATCAGCGTAGATTATTATGACTTATCAGGCATGATTTATATATAGGCGAGATCAGTTTTCCATTTGTAAATCGTCCATTGCGCACTGATTAAGTACTCTTTGATGGGTTTGTGAGTGAGACTTAATCGCATAATTTCACTGCCCAAAAAAAGTAAACTATATTTATCTTTGCATGTATGTAGCTTGTTATCGACGATGTTACGCTGAATAACTCTGGTGACAAATTTCTTCAAAACAAAGAAATGTATCCTCCGTATAAGCCTTTTAAGATAGTCTTAACAAAAGAGGGGTTTATCTCGCATTTAATATTCAAAGAGGCTGATCCCATTTGGTCAATGAATTTCAAGCGTGCTATTGCCAGTACTTTGCAGTTTCAAATGAAATCCAGCGGTGCATTTGTTATAGTCGAGGTAAGTAGCAGAACGCTTGCAAAACCGTACCAAATGTAGTTCAAATAATTTTATCACAGACGGGTATTCACGGCCACTGTCAGACTGAGTATTTCGTTTCTAACAAAACCAACTACATATCCATACGTAAAACTCCCGAGCTTAAAACCTGTGTACCGTACTCGGAGGCGGTGCACATCACGCGCAGCAATGTGCCACCAAATACTTGTGAGTTCGATCATCAGAAGAGCGTGATTATTGGCAACGAGGCTATCTATGGCATTTTACCGCATAATGAGACGGGCTACTTTTTGAATACCGCCCATGCCAAGGGTACCACGTTGGTGCACACCTTTGAGTCGACCGGTGAAGCTCAGTACATCAACTCCGAGTAGGTAATATTGAAAATATATTTGGGCTAGATGATAGTATTCGTTATGTTTCCGCAGATTGTCACTCAGCTTTCGCGCTGAGATCCCTATAGAAAATCCAATTGATATTGAGACTTCGATGTCTGCTGAAGCATCCAACTTGCAACTCCAGCCCGTTGAGATAAATGATCCGACTGGTGGACGGAATCCGCAGCAGAAGGAAACGATCATCTCAGCCGCTGCCGGCCTGCTAGACAACTTGGCCGAAGCACTGGAGAGCACTGAGTTTAAGTATGATGAGCCATACGATTCTACACTATCGGATGTGATTAGGCTTCTCAGTCAAATGGACTTTGAGTCGTTAAAAAAACTCTACACCGAGGTAGATATCGGCACCTCCTATAGGCAAGAGACTATACGGAATATATTTTATGAGATCATACCACGCATTGGCACGAAGGCATCAGTATTCTTAACCCGTCATCTAGTTATCGAAAAGGCCATAAAATCACCAATTGCGGTGCAGCTCCTCATACCCATGCCCTTTCACATTTTCGAACTATCCGCCGACCTGGTCAAGGAGTGCGAGGATTTTCTGAGCATTGGCCCTGATCGCCCCGATGTTCGTCAAGCGGCCATTTTAAGTTTCGCCACACTCGTTTACAACGTGTACGTGGCACGTGGCATCGACAAGGATGAGTTCGAGGAATATGTACAAAAATATTTCAATCTTTATCTTAGTTAGTATTTCCAACCAATCAGATAATTTTAACCCTCTAGGCGTAAGCGTGTCTTAAGACACTTATTATATTATTGACATTTCCGCAAAAAGTAAAAACTTTTACGTCAATTGAATATTTATCAGCAGTTAACATCAAATACTAAATTACTTGTAAAAGATTAGCTTGTTATTAACTTGTAACGGTACTTTTTATTATCATTTGCAAAGAACATATGATATTTCGCGGAAAAAATCTGAGCTGTTGCAAGTTGTGTTTTGTTTTGATTCTAAAAGTTAATATATTTAACAAAATAGTATCGTAATTTTTCGCTTAAAGGTATGTCTATGTACTATTAAAATCACTTTAAATATTTGCAAATATATTAGATGTGCATTGTACCAGTGAAATAGTGATTCGTGTCTAGGAGACACCCTTGGGGCTTTAAGGCAACTTTTATTGCCTGCAGCTTTTTCACTACTGCTTTCAATTTAAGTGCTTAGAGGGTTAAGCGACAACCCATTTTCATTGAAATACCGATCTCTATCTTGTATTACTCGCCACAGATGATCGGGACTATGAGCAAAAAATGTTGTACCTTCAGGGACTTAGCAATCTACAGCTAGGTAACGTTGCCAACTATTTAGAACCCATTGTTATGGACGAAGGCAATGAGGATCTTAAATTTATGGCCGCTTGGACCACGCTAGCATTAGCCGACAAGCGTGCCGAGCGCATCTATGAGATCTATTGGCCGATCTTCGAGTCACGCAATGCCAGCCTAGAACTGCGCGTAGCTGCTGTCACCCTTCTGCTCATATCCAACCCCACAGCTGCCCGGCTCATAAGCATTCATCGCATCATACAGGCCGAAACGGACCCTCACCTAATCAACTACTATCGCACCACAGTAATGAGCATTTCCGAGACTACATATCCCTGCTATCAGCATCTGTAAGTCGAGACTATGACTATTTCAGTAATAGTACTAGCAGTAATAGTATTAGTCTCTTATTATTAATACTGCTAAGAGAGTTACAATCTTACAAGCTACTAATCTGCTATTCTTTGGTAGACGTCGGTTGCTTTCCTATATGCATCGTCATTTGCCGCAAAAACCGAAACCTCGGTACTGGGTCACTGGTAATTATATTTTCGACTATCGCGACTCAAAATTCGGTATCGGCGCTATGCTGCAGACCTTCCTCGTTGGAGATCCTAGTTCGGATATGCCGGTTGTGGCCTACTTCAAGTTCGATACGGAGGCACTTGGAAAATTCACTGGTCAGCTGGCAGTGCGTAAAGATTATCCTAACCTTGACAAAAATTCTTATTATATTATTATCAATGAATATTCTACTTATCTCGATGTAGGTCTATATTAAGGCTCGTGGCCTGCCCGACGCCATTTGGCAGACTGTGCAGTCAAAACACAATGCCACAGAATACATCAACGCTAACAGCATCAAGACTCTGCTTGCAATGCTTAAAGCACCTATGGTCAATGCGAAGAATCTACACATTGAGTTTATTCTGCAAATGGAAGGCAAGGCGGTACTATCCTATTACCTGAATCAACGCATGTTCCAGCAGCTTACCTATGACAACAGTTAGTGTGATCCAGGTCCAGTTGACCGCGGCTCTCAAAAGAAAAGACTCATTATTTTTTTGTACAGTTCTGGATCGACTGCAGCTGCTGATACGCACCGATAGCCACATCAACATGCAGACGGTGCGCTGGCCCTTCATGAACAAGTACTCAGTCCCAACAGTGCTAGGCACCTCGTCAGATGTAATACTGCAGACCACAGTGCTGACTTCATTGCGTGGAAACATAACGGAACACCGCACGCCTCCTGGAATCAAACATACCCTGGAAGTTGATGCTCGTTACTCTTCGTATTCATCGGTGCGCAGCCAGAGTTATAATCCATTTTTAAACCTCGACCATGAGATCAACCGCGAACAGGGCTTCCTCATTTACATACCCTTCAACAGTGATTTGACCCTTAATGAGACTGCTCGCTGTGCAACCTACACTTTTGCCCGTCCACAAAACCTTACTAGTGGCCTCACCTTTAAATCGCGTGCGGTGACCTCGACACGTGGACTGATGACCAAAACAGCTGGTCTCTTTGAAGAAATCATGTTTCCAGAACGTCGTAGCCAGTTGGTATGCATGCCTAAAATATATAATCTATACATCTAAAATGAACTCTGAAACCTACCTTTTTTACAGTTTCAGCCCATCAGCTATGCTCTCCCAGATTTGGGTGTAAATTTGACCATGAATATTAATCTGAAGGAAATAATGAAATTCCGGGGCATGCTGCTAAAGTCAGAGTTTATAGAAAAGTAAGCGTTAGCAACCCAATCAGCTTCAGCTTATTTTACTCTTCCAATCTTAAAATCGCAGTGGCTTCGCACGCAACATGATAGTTAGCCTGATGATGTATATCTTTGGTTTCACCCAACTTAGCTCCATTCACTTGGGACACGACCGCAACTTTACTTTGCTCATTTACAATAAGAATACCACACAGGCAAGCTTACGACCCAAATTTAATCGTTCTTTCAATGTCCTTATTCACAATAGTTAATTTGTAGGTTAACGGCGTTGTCTGTATGGAGAACGTGCGAAAAACCCCCGAGCTTATGGAAAAACTAATCAATTTTAGCCTAGAGCACAAGGGTGAGCCACAAAAAAACCAGGTGTTGCACAAGTGGAGTATCACATTGGACGTCCTGACTTCGACCAAGTCAAACTGGTTCAAGGTTATTGGTAATCTACAGCGGAACTCAATAGATGACGCGGAGGATTGGAAGGTAAGTGCCAGAAAACATTTCCAGAATAAATTTATTTAAGTTGTCTGTGGTCCGTCTGTGTACTCAGGGCCTTTTTAAATAATATAGTAAGACACTCAAAAATATTTGCATATACAGACACAAATAGAATATACACATTATATACATATAATGTACGTATTGCCTACTCCTGGCCAGCAATCTCAAGCTCTTCCTCGGCATTGATCAAGGCCACCACGCCATCTTGGAGAGACTTAACTAACTCAAATTCAGTATATCCCAGACGTCGCTTGTTAGATATATCCATGACGCCATCTTCAATGGATGTATGTTCTCCACCAGTGCCTCTTATCTGCAGTTGCAGCTCCTCGGCCATGGCCTTCAGTCGATCCTCATCCTTGCTGAGAAGGGGTAGGCGTATATGAACGGATGCACGCAGAGTTGTGCCCAAATTAGTGGGGCATGCACTTAGATTGCCATAGCGCTGGTGGCGCATGAATGTCAGGTTTTTCTCAAGCTCAGTCAGTCCAGAGACCAGGCGCTGGTAGACATCGCCCAAGTCACCACACTGTGCCATAGAAATAATGCGCAAATGGTCCTCTTCGTTGACCCAAATTAAAAATGTTTCGGCAGGATTGTGGTAAACACCACGCCCGGTGGGCCAGAACCGATAACAGCCTGCTGTTTGAAGGTATTCATCGCCTCGCTGGAAAAGTATGTGTCGCTTGACCATTTCCTGCTGAGTCTCGGTGTCGATATCGCCCAATGTTAAGTAGGTGCCGATTAGTTCACCGTCCATCGTCTCTGTGGCAGCGCGGACCTTTTCCTCCACCTCGATGAGCTGCTTCTCTGTCAACTTTGGAAAGAAGGGAAATCCCTCGATGTTGCGTGCTATACGTATGCGCGCTGATAGTATGTACTTGCGTTCCGCGTCTAGATTTTCTACCTCGTCCACATTGCCCCAATCTGTGTCCCTCTGCAAGACATCGCTTTCGTTTTCCTCCTGTCCATGGTAGTCCTTGACAATCGGATCGAACAGCTTGTTAAACACATCATAGCTCTCCGCATCGGCTGCATAGATACCCACGTGAGAATCGTGGTGCTCGAAGCCCGAGACAGCACAATCATATAGATAAGCCTCCACTGGTGACGATGTGGTTATTCGCATATACTCTTCCAGCAATTCGGGCGTAAGATACTTCCGTAGCAGGGAACTAACGTTCTCCTCATCATCTGTGAGTGATTTGTACCCAGCCAATGTGAGCTCCTCGTACTCCTCCGGCGATTTCTTGCTGCAAAAATAAAACATTTGTGTCTAGATTTTTGTGGTAATGGTGATGGCTCTTGTGACTTACATCTGTCCACGTAATCGCTCAAGCTCCTGCTCGAGGCGTGATATTGTCGATTTGGCCTCATCTAGATCATTCTTCATCAAATCATACTGCGCATCATCTGGACAACTTTCGCACATGAACTTGCGTACAAACCTTATTGCATCCTCTGGTTTATTTTGCTCTTCATAGAGCTTTATTAATGCCTTGCTTAGAGCATCTATAACCCCAGCGCGTTCCAGGTACTTGCGATATTGGACGCGTTTTGATTCAATCTATGTAAATATTGAGGATATAAAATCTATGCATGCTTATATGTATGTACTTACCGAAGTCATTTTGTCAATTTACTGAACCAAAATATAAAAATAAACCAAAATTTATGAACACAAAAGCAAATAAATGTGCTTGAAGCTGTGTTAATTGTGTTTAAAGCACTGGCGCTCTATAATTTGCCTAGTAGGTTATTCTTAAATGTGCAGAAAAAAAATTTTACTTTTTGTATTAAAATTTTCGATGGGAGAAATGCGTCTGAAACGTATAGTAGCTGACTGCCTTCTAAAACAACCCCTTGCCACTCAGTTGCTTCGACTTCTATTGATCAAACTGACAACATTTAATTCCAAGCATGCCCAGTTTACAAATGAAAAATGTGTGCCAGAATTCGCAATGTGTATAGACCTCATAGAAATTCCAGTGGTAGACAGGATTTTTATCTTTAGCATCTTTAACATCGACAAAATATAGAGAAACACAAATAAAGAATATACCTTATGTATGTGTCTGTTGTGGGGACCGTAAAACATTTTTTTGTAATCTAAAAATACACTAGTTTAATATTGCCAAAGAAAATATCAATTGAATTTCCAATACGATTCTAAAATGTTTAATAACTTGAGTAAATCATTATTTATAAGCAATAAGTAATTATTATAGGTAAAACTAAGAAAAATAAGTTGGGCACGACAATTTATTAAATACAAAGTGTTGACTGAGACACCGCAGCAAACACACACTAACATTCACAAACGAGCTTACGCATCATAGTTCGTTTTCGTCGTAAAGTCAGCTACTTAGCGGAAATTAATAACTTTATTTATCCGATTGAAATATTCTTAGGGCTTGAGTTTAATATATTGGGCGTAAATCAGTTTGTTTTGATTTTATACGGATTGCTGGGAAGCACCTACATACATATAATCATCATTTTTCCTTCACTAAATTATATTGAATGTAAAACCATTTTTCATTTGTTCCTTCAATAATTTTAAAGTTTCAAGCAAAATCATTAGCACATATGTACATATCAAAAATATTTAATTTCAAAAAAAAAAAAAAATTTTTTTTATGTTTAATACAATTTTTTAAATAAAATCGGAATATACTCAAAGTGCTTCGTGTTCGCAAGGTGTACAACATTTTTGTTGTTTTCTCGGTGACAAAAAGATAAAAGTAAAACTAACTGAAATAGTACTGGGAACAGTGAGAGCAAGTGTTTGCCCACCTCTATTCTAAAGTATTTAAAGCAATAAGTAAAACTGATATAAGACGGAAAAAGCGAAGCCCTGTAGTATGGTATATGCGTACATACATTATAACATATACATTTATATACAATGTACATTTAACTAAAGACTATAGAATTTCATAAATGTTGCAGGGAATGGTTTTCGTGCACGCGCTGCTTTAAACTTTTGTAGGGGTGGAGTATCTGACGCTGTTAAACAGTAAACGTTTGTCTTGTCTGTCGACGCTTATGTTGTGTGTCTTGTAGCAGAGAGCGGCAATAGTGCACTCACTCTTAAAAACACTGGCGTACAACCACAAGCATACAAATTATGCTAGGTGTACACACCTACTGATACAAGACAAAACAGTGAATGAGATGGCAATGCTATCAATAAGAATATATAAGTAATGATTGATCGAATCAAATTAGGCACAAGAAAACATAGTACAGATAATAAAGATGTTACAAGTATAGTTCTACTGCCTTCGCAGAGATACAAAGAAAGTCCAGCGTGCAACATATTATCACAGAGACATGTTACATGTGCAAAAGGCGAAGACAATCATGCCAATAGGTAGCTCAACCTGCTTGATAACAGTGATTAGAGGGATAGTGAGGACACTAAAAAATATTGTCCAACTAAGTTTTCGAGAGTGACAAGCCTAACTGTTGCTAGCTACGCACCGATATCACAAATGAACGATCAGAATGCAATAATATGTCAAGAAAGAGAGAGAACGAAGAATATCGTCATGCTACCACACGAATATGGAGGCGAGTGTAGTGCATTCATAAGTTACTCCTATGCCTATTGCCTTACGTAACCACTTCTGAGAGAGCGCACGAGCTTAAATAGTAAGCGTGCAACTGAGCAGTCGAGGAGTCAAGCTGAAGCAACAGTTTGGTTAGTAGCTATGCAGAGCGAATATATAGAGCTTAAGCGAGGTGCTCAGCTCGAGCGACGTCTCCAACGTTGATTAGCCATCGTCTCTCTTCTTATACCTGTCAGCACAGGTATGGACCTTGGAAGGGAAATAACTAATACTGCTTAACTTGTCTTTTTTGACACCTGACTACAACCACAGAGATTTGTAATTATTTAGAACAGCACAAAGCGAAACATGAACAACAGCAAACACTGTCAAACTATGAGCAAACCAAACCAACTAAGTATTAACAGAACCCATCGACGGTCAGCCCGAGCCAAATCAACAGACTGGCGTCAAAAGCAGTGCGAGAGCAGCGCACGACAACGAACATACTAGCCGTGGACTCACCTGTTAAGAGCAGTGCCCGTCTATGACACGTAGAGTAGCTCAGATGTGTCGGGATGATTGATTGTTTCTCGGCTGTGAGTGCTTATTATGTGCCAGTCAACTAGCGAAATCGACGTTGCTGCATTCTTAGCCTATGAGAAAGTGCACTAAGCGCGCGAGCACATATGAATCATCATCTCTTTTGTCTGCCTCCTGCTCAATGTAGGCTGTAAGTATTTACACGATATGAAAACCCAGAGACTTTTATAAGTATCAACGGATAAGGTAGAGAAATTTAAATCTGCACGTTCGTGCGCAAGTGTTATCTATCTATTAAGCCTTACAGAATTTAAAAGTTCATTATGTAAATCCAAAATTTTTCACAGTATACGGAATCATTCTAATTGACTAGACCTGTCTTATAAAGCTTGACAAATTTCAATTTTTTACAAAATTTAAAAGGGTTTCTTGAAGATTCACATCCCATAGTTTTATATGTATTTTATATGTATACTTCTATCAGCAAGACAAGCTGAGTCGATATAGCCATGCCCGTCTGTCTGTGTAAGCAACAAGATCTCGAAGACTACTCGGAGAGACCAAAGGCTCCAATTATAAATTTGGAATAGATTTATGAAACCCCCTTTGGAAATGATATCGAGGAACTCTTGCTGGCGCGCCATGCACGCCATGCTTGCTGTGCCACGTTAAGCTGTTAAGTGTGTATGTATAATAATAATAATTTTTTTTTAAATGTCAGAGTTTTATATTTTGCCGTTCATTGAATATCTTTTACAGCGAGAATAAATTTATATCTGAACATGCCGAACGTATTAAATATTTTTCATAGACTTTAATTGAAAATGACAGATTTTAAAATTACTTCATAAATAGTTGCTGATAAACAGGCATTTATACAGAAAAACAAACATTTCCATTTTTTTACAAAAATGTCAAAGTGTATAAAAACTGGGGTTGGGCGGTGCTCGTGTAACGATCACAGAATAGGGTGACCCCTAGTTCAATCATATTTTTCAAAAAGTAATTATTCTATATTTCCAAAAATACAAAACAAAAGTTGGGAAAGATGAAAAGGGCTTAATTGTCGCAGATAAAATTTTCATTTTCAAACCTTATTTCATCAAAGCACTCAAGAATGCTCAATGGTAAATTTTAGTTAATGCACTATATTATCTTTGGAATATCTGAGTGATTTTCTATTACATAATATAATAACTGTGCGAATCAATTATGTTGACTGAATTGGCGTTAAACACTAATGTGTGTGGCTCCTATTGACCCATAAAATGTATTTTAGGCCTGCTCGAAGTTAACTTACGAACCACTTGTCTTAACCAAACGCCCGCACACGTTGAATGGTTTTGTGGTATTTGGTCTAGTCGGTGGAAACAGCGAATGTCCAGAGCAGGGATCCAAGGTGCAATTTGGCGTACGGGCTGGAGTAAGTATCTTTAATTATATACATACTATGAATATTACTTTACATATGTGTGTCATTGTCAGCCCTCAGAGCATGCTCGTGATTTTCGGCACTCCAACAAGATTTCCCTAATGGACACTAAAACTTGTCCCATCGAAGTGCTTAAATTCACACCCATTCCTACTTCGCGGTATTGCAAGCGTAACAATTTTGAAAACTTCACATCCATAACACAGTATGACGTTGATGTGAAGTTCAATAAAGCAAGTAAAAAGAAAATTAAATTATAAACATATCTATAGTCTATTGTGTATTTACAGATGCCCGCTTGGTTTGAGCTTTGGTCGACGCGGGTCGATCACTTGGTTTCATCGCTTTCCTCGCATAAAGTACATAGCTTACACATGAATCAAGAGCTCAATATAAGCATGCAAATGCCACGTGATAATTTTTGGATTAATGTGGAGATGAACGGTGTGAGCTGGCGTATTTATCACATACCATTTTTATTTAGGCTTGACTCTACGTTTGATGCCTCGAACGAATTGAGCTACGATACTGGATTGAAGCGCTCATGCTCAGTAATCAATGGCATGGTAAATTCTTTCGATGATCATTTGATTAATCTGGAAGATTTTATGGCGCAGTCAGATTGCCTAACACTGCTCTTTGCAGACTGTTCGCCAATGCCAAAAATAGCTGTATTTGTTACCCAACAGAATAATACCAACAGTATGGGTAACAATTACGGTCTCCGTGTGTACTTTGGAGAGAACTTTTTTGAATTTCGAGCACGTAACGGCAAGTTCAGTCAGTCGGATGAGCATCCCGTAATTATTTATCTCAATCAGGAGCGAATACCGCACGATCTCCGCTTGAAGCCCTATCAGTGGCCTATAGATACAAGCGACTATGCTTTCCGGTAAGTTAGCTTTTTATTCTAAAATTTGCATTTTCAAATTTAAAAAAAAAGATTCGTAATCAATTTTTTTATGAAAAATCATCGAAATATTATACACTTCGAAAGTCTAAAAAAATTCACAAAAACTCTTTGACATGTTCTTGATCGAAATTCCAAAATGATCGGATAAATATTTTAGGATAATTCCTAAAATAATTTTACTTTTCAATTTTCAACATAGACAACGGGGTGCGCTTTCTGACACGTCAAAGTATATATAAAAGTAGAGCTCGTACTCTGGCTAAATCGTACACTGTGTGCCGTTCTAGTAGCCAAAAAATTGTTTCATCAAGCTTCAATTTTTCACGCTTAGTTCTAACATATACATGTGTATAATATAATAATAATTATATTTTATATACGTAATACTAAATTTTAAGTAATTTAAAAAAAAAAAACAATTATATTTGCATTATTTTTACCCGTAATTGTGCGAAGCCGATTGCGATTAATGCATAGTTTAGGTTAGGTTATACCGGTAGGTCACCTAAGGTGACCTCACCTAGACCAATATTGGTCCTTAGCATTGCCGGAATTTCTTTACTATGGAAAAGCTTTTAGATTTCAGTCAGTTCTTGTAGTATGTTACTGTTCCTTGCATTTTCTACAGCCATTATCTTCAGTCAGACCTAGTTTTTGGCGGGCTTGAATGTCAAGGTGGAGGACACCCGTGTTTGTTTCTATTGCCTTTGTTGGAGTAGTTCTTAGCGCTCCCGTTAGTCAGACTAGTGCTTGTATATCCTCCACTTGTCTTAGGAATGTTACCTTCTTGGTGGCTTCCCACCAAACTAGTATTCCATGTAGTAGTATAGGTCTTACTACTGAGATGTAGATCCAGTATGTCAGTCGGGTTTATATGCCCCATGTGCTACCCAACATTTTTTGTGATGTATAGAGTGCAACGGAAGCTTTCCTCACCCTGTCTTCAGCATTGGCTTTTCATGTTAGTTTTGAGTCTAGTATCACTCCTAGGTATTTTACCTGTTTACGTGGTGTTAGTTGGGTATCTTTTATTTTGGGCGGAATCCATCTGGGAACTTTGTACTTCTTAGTGAAAAGAACCAACTCAGATTTATCCGCGTTTATGTCCAGGTTTGCTCTTGTGGCCCACCTTAACACGTCTCTTAGTGCTCCTTCCATGACCGAGCTGATGGTCGATGGAAATTTACCCGTGATTATTAAGCCTATGTCATCCACATAGGCAGTTATCTTGGGTGCTTTCCTGTTAAAGTTCTTTATAAGTTCGAAACCTCCTTGCGGGGTTCCCCTGTGCGCTTCTTTGGTTATGATCGCTGGAGCCGATTCAGCTTGAACTCTTCTGCAGCTCAACAGCTTTTACATTGATACATACATTGATGAATGCACTGTGCATAATCCTTGTGTTGTAGTGCTTTCTCGATAGTACTTACTACCGAGTGAAGCGTTGTCTCCACTGATTTACCTTTTGTGTATGCATGGTGGCTGGGACTAATTTTGAATTTGCCAGAGTTCTTTATATGAATCTCCAGGAGTTTTTCTAGCGTTTTAAGTAGGATTGAGATTAGACTAATTGGCCTGAAGTCCTTTGGTTACCCATGACTACAACTGCCCGCATTAGGCAAAAATATATCACGGGCTGTCCTCCAGCCGACAAGCACATAGCACACATAGCCTTTAGCCATGGTGTGACATTCTCTTTGACCGTCCTAAGCATGGCTGGAATGATCCCATCCAGTCCCGGGGACTTATAACTCGAGAATGAGTCAACGGCCCATTGGACGGGATCTGTTAGGTCTTTGGGAATTGTCCCTCTCATTGCTACCATATGGGTATCAACACTGTCTTGTGTTTCTGTGCAGCCTGGAAAGAGTGCGGTGAGAAAGGCATCTAGTGCCTCCTGGCGGCTCTCTGTCCATCTTTTATCCCCTGTTTTGAGTTGGCATTGAATTGCCGGCTGTTTAGATAGAAGTTTCCAGAGCCTTGCTGTCTGTGAGACCTTCTCTATGCTCGCACAGAAGGTTCTCCAACAGTTTCTTTTGGCTCTTCTTACATCAGCTTTGAACTGCCATAGTCACGTCTTGTATTCATTCCATACTATGACATCGTCCGCTTGTTTGGCAAGATTGAAGAGATCGTGGACTTCCTTGCGGGAGTCTTTTAGTGTGCTGGTGGCTTTCCCTCTCGTCTTTGCGTCGATGGTCTGCAGGTTGCCTTATATGCCTTCAGAATGTTGTTCCCTATATTCTGCACCACTTTCTCTAGGTCACCTAATGAGGCAATTTTGGGACAGCTCGATAGACTTTTCTTAACTTTTTCTTTGTATTTTACCCAGTCGATATTCCGAGGGCTTCTGTACACTGTCTTTGACCTGTAGCCATAATACTGATCGTTAAATTGTATATATTTATGGTCTGAAGAGGAGTCTCTTTGTATTACTCTCCACTCCGTGACCTTAACATGAACTAATCGTAAGGTCTAGGACGTTGGACGAGGTTGGGCCCACATACATAGGTTCCTCTCCGAAGTTTTCTGTACTTAAATTAGTCTCTAGTAACAATTCTAAGATTGACTCACCCCTTGCTTTCGTATCGGTGCTGCCCCAGATGCCATGGTGTGCATTAGCATCCATGCCAACTATGAGCATTTCTTTTACATTTCTAGGATCAGTCGCCGAAGCTCGTCAGTCGGCTCTGGTTGGTCGTGCGCCAGGTAGCCAGAGGCAAGCATCAGTGGCTCGTCCCTATCGCCCTCAAGCGCCACGAGTGTTAGATCGTCAGTACTGTAATTAGACATTAGATAAGCATAGATGCCTTTCCTTACCAGAATGGCCGCTCTAATTCTGCTTACCGGTGGCGGGTAGTACGTATTGGAGTTACTGAATCGGCGGACCCTTCCTCTAGGGTTAAAATGAGCTCCGCCGACGCAAGCTTACTCTTATGAACGTTAGGCTGAATTACCTTCAGCATTATCGGGTAACTCCAGCTCTGATGCGACCTCTATAACAGTATTTTTTATTTCTTCGTCGTCATCTGGATTAGACTCGGCAGAGGATGCCGTGTCTTTCATACGCCCCACACCATCTTCCTGAATCGTTTATATAGCAGATCCTCGGCCTCCTTTCCGATCTGAATAATCACACACTGCCCCTCGCTCTGTAGTTTGGCGGCATGCAGGACTTCCCAATCTTCAGTGGGCACGTCAGAATTTTGCCATTTTTGGATCTTCATCGCCTGCTCCGTCGGGATGGCCCTAGGGAAGAGTACCTTCGCCTTTGGTACAGACGGAATATGTGTTCTATCCACTACCTCCAGCTTGGCACCCTCCCATGAGGCCGGCATCTTCTTCACAGTCTCTGTAACCCACTTTAGGGTGTCGTCATGCCTGCAAAGGCAGCTAAGTGTTTTTACACCATGGAGCTACCCCGCCCCATCAAAGGATGTAGGCGCAGCACACCCTTCTAAAGGCGTCAAATCTACTAAAAAGTTGTTACATACAATTTTTGGCATACTTTGTGAACTTTCGTGCTGAGGTCGCGATCCGAAAGCTTATTGCCGAAATCAAAGCAGAGGCAACCAGTGTTGCACACATCAGTGCCTAAGTGGCTTTCAACGCATGAGCAAGAGTACGCTGCGCAGCGCTCTGATATTTTTTCTATGTATGCGTGCAGCCCTTAGAGCATGTGTATGAAGCAACAGTCAGCGCACTCATAAGCGATCAGCCCAAGCACTTTAAAATTTGAATTTTTATATATTCTGCCGCTGACCGCTTCTAGGGTATATTGAATTATTCCAAAGTTCAGCAGGTCAAAATAAATATATTGAAATATATTTTAGGGGAAGGATGACACTTTTTAATTTAAAGTGCAAAGTGAAGCGCATGTGCATGTTGAATGTATACACGTTGAAAACATTATTTTATGATAATTAATTAATTATTAACTATTTAAATATTTATCTGCTATGTAATAAAATTATATAATAGAGCATTGGAAGCATTCTGTTTGAACAATAAAATATATTTATATATTTATAATATATATTTATTTTGACTTGCTGCATTTGGGAAAAATTCAATATACCCTGCAAGCGGCAAGCGGCTGAAATAAGAAAAATTCAATTTTTGGGCATTGGTTCTTAGGCTTGCGAACTGAAGCACTCACATATGAACGCACACATGGGACACAATGGGACCTGATGCAACTGTCCGCTCGAAGTTATAAGCACTCGCGTATGCACGATGGAACCTAATTCACGCTGGGACCTGGGCCACTCGCAAAAATCCACTAGTCCAAACATTTTATGCAACGACTTTTTAGTCGATTTCACGCCTCTACGTGTTGTATTCTTTGGGGTTTTAGTTGTTGGCAGTAGCTTTGCAACTAACATGACCTGCTAGAGGCCGCTGCCGAAACGCTGGGGAATTTCTCCCCCACTGCTCCTACCGACATTTGGGCTGAATTCCCAGCTCTTGCTTCATCTTTACGCTCTTCCATTGTGATTATTTGGTTTCCGGGAATCACCCATAGCGCTTCAAGCCTACCGCCAGGCAGCCCCAACCATGGTATAGTTACAGCGCCTCTGATGTACGCTATCGCTTAACCTCAACTAGACACCGCAGTGTTCGTGTGCATGGCGCAGGTTGCCCTTTGCTCCAAGGCACTACGGTACCCATTGCCCAGCCGGCACCCTATGGGAGGGTTCAGTTGGAGGGTTTTTGCCAGCTATCGTAATGCATAAGTATCATACATTTACCATAGCTTTAATCTAATACCTAATGATTATTATTACTAATTATTCCATTCCATATTTATGTATGTTCAAGCTATGAAGTAAGGTCGGAATCTTCTTATTTTGTGTATCCTTTAATTGCAGTGTAGAGCTCAATGAACAAAGCTTGCTAATTGTAGAGTGCACGAAATTAAGCTCCACCATTCAATTCGATATGTATAGCATTTTAAATTTCGAGATCTACAGTGTTTACAAGCATCAGATGTGCGGCTTATGCAGTAAGCCCCTCAATCCGATACTGAACTATACGTTTTGTGACCAGGATACGAGTCCATCAGCGCTAGTACCAGCAACAATAACGACGACAATACCGGCAATGTTGACAGCGCGTAAACGGAATACCTCAGAAATTACGGTACCCTAAACTTGATAATCCACACTTTAGATAAAAATCAACGAAGAATGTAAGGACGACTTAGACTTTTAGATAAAACTATTTCTTAATGACAAACATTAGTAGTTAACTGTACTAATAAATAATTAGTAAGTAAATAAAACAATAGACAATTGTTTAATTGTTTTCTAAGTTTGTCGAATCAAAAATGCACCATATGTAATTTTAACATTGGATATATATACGCAATTTCGCAAAAGTATCATACGTCAAAAACCCAAATTGTACAACAAAGCGTTCTTTCCGATATACTTGTGGATTCTCTCATACAAACTCAAATGTGTAAATCGTTAAATCCTTACAATTATAGGGAATATTATTATAATATTATACCAAATGCGTTAAAATAAAAAGTGACACACGATACTTTCGCGGAAAAATTTCTTAATTTTATGACTCTAAAATTTTTATTTGATATAAATAAATAAAAAAGAATTTTGAAAATTGTTCAATTATAAGCAAATTTAATCTATTATTTTATATATGTAAAAACTAAAAATAGAGAAATAACAATTTTTTTAGCAACTAATTCCATAGCAAGCATTAAAGACTCTACATAACTTCATCCATACGAATAAATTGTTTAGATCATCAACATTATAGCTCTTTTGGTAAATCTTTACGACATGATAAGCACACAAGCTGAATTTGAAATTTTGTATTGTTGCAAAAGTGTAACAACATTTGTGTGGAATGTGACTTTCAAAGCAATGAAGACCCCATCCTTTGACTACGAAAATCGTTGCAACATTGCAAAATTAATGTTGTAATGTCGTGAAAAATACTACAATTTTAGGTATTTTTAATGTAATTTATTGTTTAAAGAGCATAATCAAAACGTAAAATCATAGCCAACTCAGCGATAGATTAAAATTGCAATCAATAAAATAATAATAATAAATAAAATTAATTAATTATTATTTATATTTATTCGTCTTAGCTGTGCGGTGAACAGACGTGTTTTTTGTTATCTCTGATATAATTAATTGATCTGCGTGTTTTAGTTTGTTTAAACAAGGATATTAATAGTGATTCACGGTGAAAGAGTGCAAATTAAGATTGGTAAAAGTATTTTATTATTAAGTTGTTTCAATTGCATTAATAAACTAACAATTGTTTTCGCGGCTTATTGCTGTGTTGTTATTGTTGGTTTGAGCGTCTCTGGTATAAGCTCTCAATCGCTTACTCTCTCTTTTTATACACTTTGTAATTTTTGTAATAAATGGAAAAGGGTATTATGAAATTGTGCAAATGTATGTAACAGGGGGAAGGAGGCGTTGCAAACACCACAAAGTACATATATTGTTGATCACCTCGACGAGCTGAGTCGATATAGCCATGTGCGTCTTTCCGTCCGTCCGTCCGTCTGTATGAGTGCGTGTTTCTCAGCAAGTATAAGGGGTAGAGCAACCAAACTTGGTATGTTGGTGCTCCTATCCAGGACACTACGCTTTTATTTATTCTTCTTTTTTTTTTAAATAAATTACAATAAATTACAGCTAGATGCTCGTGCTGACGCGCTATACAAGCGTCGCTGCCGACGAGCCAGCGGCGTCGTTGCTGACGCTATAGCAACCAGCTGTGACGCGTCCTCTGTTTTGTGTGTATGTGTTCATGAATACATGCGTGTGTTTGCTGCGATGCCCTAGTCAAAGTGTATCTAAAAGTTGTCCACATTTGTTCACTTGTTTTTTTTTTACTTTTCTATTTTTAGAACGGTGCTTGCAATAGTGTGTGTTTGTTGTTGCATTTTTTGTAATTGCGCTCATACATTAAAATAACTAACGCTCTCATTCGTTGCATTAACTGTTAAAATTTTTGTTACTTGTTTACGCTTTTGCAAGGCATATAGATTTTGTTATCATGTTCGCTTGCTGCATTAAAAATTGCGAATGCCAAAGCGATGCAAATGCTGAGTGCATCGGATGCTAGCTGTGCGATTCGATTGTCAATAAGACCGGATTAAATTGTCTAGTGTTATGCGATAGACTTAACTTAATTTCTATGCTCTGCGAAAGAGCTTTAATAAACTCAATGATGAGTTTATAAGCATGGGCACGCAGTTTAAAGCTTGAGACGAATATCAGTTGGTGTCGGCTGCAAAACTATCGATCTAACAGTGGTAAGCTGTTCAGTAACACCTGTTAATCCAGCTTATCCTAGCATAGTTATAAACGATGATGAGGCTGGTCCGTCATCTAAAATTGATAGAAAGCTTGTTAGGTCGCCGCCCACTAATAGTTTCCATACTCCCCGACCAGCTCCTAAGCCCAATTTTTTATTTCTAGGCTTCTCCCGGATACTTTGGATGAAGATGTAACTGCTTACATTCAAGCAAAGATTCATAAACTACAATTTAACCTTGAAGTTCAGCTGGAAGTAAAGAGAGTTTTATTAAGTTAATGTGCCACCAAAATTATTCGACTCTATTTGTTGTACTTCTTTCTGGCCACAAACACACAAAATTAAATTTTTTCCTACAGCTAACACCTATTAAACCTACTAATGATGCAAATAAACTAATTACTTCGTTTGTTTTAGAATATCAAAATGTTTAGAGGTATTAAGTCTAAATTAGTTAAACTATATATAGATAGTATTTCTTTTGATTATGTTCTTGCCTTCACTGAAACCTGGTTAAGGCCTGAAATCTCTAGTTCATAAACTTTCACAAATAAATATACCAATTATAGATGTGACCGTCTGTCACGTGGTGGTGGTGGCGTATTAATTGCCGTTGAAATTGATCTTTTATCGGAATTAATTAGTTGCTTATCTAATATTGAGTTTATTGCAGTTAGAGTGACTATTTTACATATATCCATCTATATAACATGCTCTTATATTCCACCTTTATCGGAAAATTTAATTTTTAATGAACATTTATCCAATATACAATTAATATCCTCTTGCTCGCTGAAGGATTATATATGTGTACTGGGAGACTTTAATTTACCAGAAATATCTTGGGTCACTATGGATAACTTGGTAGTTCCTACTAGGTCTCATGAGTTTGTAAATAGCATACTTGATCTTTTACTTAATGAAATAAATAACGTTAGTAATTGCAACAACGGTTTTCTTCATTTAATATTTGTATCAGATCCTTCAGCTAGCACTGTTAGCAGAATTGATCCGATTGTGCTCCCCGAAGATGCCTATCACCACTAAGCATACATGTTGTATGCTTAGTGCTATCACCCAACTTTGGAACTGCTTATAGAACTGCCGACTATAGAGTAAACTGTACACAGTACAGTAGCATTTAAGCCCCTTTGTTTCAGAAAAGCTGACTTTAATAAATTAAATAACCTTATTTGAAATCATGACAGGTCCTACTTTTTGGCCAGTAATAACTTAGAAATTGCTTTATTTATTTTTTTATGACGCCTTTAAAAACTTTTTTGTTCCTCGAAGGCAGCCTAGTAGGTCTAAAAAGATCATTTGGTTTACCCATGAGATAGCTGGTTTAAAAAATATAAAATCAAGATACTTTAAAACAGGGGCGTCCAAACCTGACGTTACGCTAAACCGCTTCTGGTATTGCTGTCTCCCTCTTGCCAATGCACAAAAATTCTGCCGCTACCGACTGCGAAGATTTGTGAGCGGCAATAAGAAGCAAACAGCAACAGAAGAAAAAAGAGCAAGAGGTTCAAGAGCAAAATAATTTAACATATAGAAATTTGTATACCCTTTAATTCTTTACGTTCACTCAAATGTACGTTTAAGGGATAATTAATTAGTTTTTAATAAATTTCTTTAAACTATAGTTATTAACCAATTATATGTTGTTTTTTATATAATAAACAAAAATATTTGTTTATTGTATAACATTACATATTTACTTCATATAGTCGGAAATGCCGTGCAATACCCATTCTATATGCAGATTGTCGCGCGCTTGACGCGAATAGGCAATAGAAAAAGGATTAACGAAACCTACATTTGTATGTGTTGCTGTTTTTGTTTTCATTTTCGACGCGCGTTGCTTTGTCTGAAAAATGTTCTCATTTGATTTTTGTGTGTCCGAGAAGCAAACGCGTTTTAAAATTGTGAAATTACAAGTGATTAACTTTATCAATAATCTAAAGTTCAGGTAAGTAAATTAAAGTAAAGATTAATGGAATTGTGATACTTCAAGTAAGTAAGCGATTTAATGTAATTTGCTTGTACTAATATTTGTTCTTTTGTTACAGTGGTCATGTATGCTTAGTGTCATAGCCCTAGTCGATGCGAGCCAGCAAGCGGAGAAGTCACTGCGGAAGTCACAAAATATAAAATACTGAACTAATTAAGTTAGCAAATAAGTTCAATTTAATTGATTTTTCTTAATTCTGAATAAAAATTTTCATATATATGCTTATTTTTTACTGTATTTATTTATTATTTCAAAATTGAAGTCATGACCTCAACCTCAGGCTCCCTATAGAAAAATCCCCCTGGATTCATCGTGGAATCGTTGTGGATTTGTATTGAAATCCCGGATGCATGCGAGGAAACAGTGGGATTCGCTCATTGAAAAAATCACCCAGAGCATCGAGGCACACTGCGGAAAACCATCCCCGGGGAGCCCCCTAGAAATGCTGGCAAAAATCCTCGGATTCTACTAGGAATCTCGAGGAGGGGGGGGTTGGAGTCGGGGATTGATCCCCTATGTTCCTCGAGAAATCTCTGTGATGTCGGGCGACAGGGTTAAAACAGGGGCTCCAAACGCATGCATTAGGAAAGAGGCAAATCACCAATACACTAATTCGAAACAGAAAACACAAGTAAAGATGCCGTTAACTCAATTATTTCATAACTGAAACATAACTATGAGTCTATCACTTTACTTTCCAAAGTTGCAAAATAAAAAGAAGAAAAGTTTTCGCAGGCAATATTTTATTTTTTTAAGTGCACGCATTTCGTCAAAAGCAACAACAAAGTTCGCAAAAAATTTTCGGACACAACAACAACACAATGCAAATGTTTCCACAACCGCTCGCCAGTCTAGACAAGCATCAACAAAACATGAAATTTGTCGCTTTGCTCGCACAAGGCGAAGACAAAAAAAATCTCGAGACAAAATTGTGTTGTAATTGCATTGGCTTTATGGAAAGAGCGCGTAATATTATACACGCATTTGCATTCTATACGAAGTAGCAATTACAAAAAACAAATGAACTGAGCATAGGCTGGACGCCCCTCTTTAAAATTAAAGCGTACACGGAAACAGTGTTTGATTTTAATTGATGCACTAATTTTATATCCAGACCTGGTTATACCCGAAGAATCGATATTGCGTGAACTAAATTTACTGAAACCTGTGATCACTCCAGGACCAGATGGCATACCAGTTGCATACTTAGATGTTGCGCCGGCTTCATATATTTAATTTTACATAGACTTTTTGCATTGTCCGTTAAATGTTGCTCATTGCCTTCAATCTGGAAGGAATCATAAATTATTCCGTTACTTAAGAATGACCCTAAAAGTTACGTTAACAACTATAGAGGTATTTCAAAAATGTCTGTTACACCTAAACCAGGGGCGTCTAAATCCTATGCTTAGTGTGCTCATTTGTTTTTGTAATTGCTCTTCAGTAAAGGAAGAGCAAATGCGTGTATATATACGCGCTCCTTCCATTAGCCAATGCAAATTACACAATAAATTTTTGAATTTTTTTTTTTGTGTCGCCTGTGCGAGCAAATCGACAACACTTTCATGTGTTTGTTGTTGTGTCGAAAATTGATTTGCGAACTACTACTACTACTTTACGGTGACTCTCAGTTTTTGTTAATCAAACATTCAGACGAACAGACAAATATGCGGAACGTCTCGCGCAGGTAACATTATCAGAACCGGTACATAGGGATAATAAGAGCACAATAATAATACAGCCGCGGCAAATAACAATACGAAAAACCTAGCAAGTTTTAGTCACACTGGTAGCACCATAGAAATGCAAGCGCACACAGAACACAAATTGTGGCGGAAATTTGAGCACAATCCTTAAGGCTCTACATTTCTGTGGCATGAAGCTGACAAAAAAAAAGAGTAAATGGTTTTACGAAATTTTCAGATTAAGAAAATGTATAATCCTTCCAATAGTCTAAGGCAAAGCGTCCAAACGCTTGCATAGGGAAGAGCAAATCACCAATACACTAATACGAAAACATTAACACAAGTAAAGATTCCGTTAACTCAATTTTATTTTATACTCTGAAAAGAAGTTAGGCATCACTCACTTGCCCAAAGTTTGCGCAGGCAATGATAAATTCGTATGCCCAGTGCAAGCTGTTCTTATTTTTTTCAAGTGCACGCATTTCGTCAAAGCAACAAAGTTCGCAAAAAATTTTCGACACAACAACAAAACACATGAAAGTGTTGGTGCCACGCTCGAGCAGTCGAGACAAGGCAACAACAAACACATGAATGTGTTGTCGCTATGCTCGCACAGGCGAGACAAAAAAAGTCGAAAAATTGTTTGTGTAATTTGCATTGGCGCGTATATATACAAGCATTTGCTCTTCCTATAGTGAAAAGCAACTACAAAAACAAATGAGCACACTGAGCATAGGGCTTGGACGCCCCTGGTCTAAGGGATTTATATCATCATATTTCGGTGTCGTTACTTTTTTTTTTTAATTCAAATTTTAATTCGATTACCCTAGTTTGCGCGGCTTATTTTAGGGATTTCGGAAATATATCAATATATCAATATTTTTCCTCTAAAAAAAATTATATTCATCGCGATATTTTTTGGGCAAAATAGGCGATATTGATATTTTTTTAGAAAATATTTTCGATATTTTATGTATGTCTTAACGAACGCGCACATTTTCCTTTACCCTTGTTCTGTGGGTGTCTGAAGACATCCCTTCTATTTCTTTGCATGCGCGTATTCGCGTTTGCTCATGCTTGTGGATGTGTGTATGTGTGCCACCCCTGCCGTTCTCTGCTCTTCAGCCAGAAAGTGAAGAAAAATGTCAATTGTGAAAATAGGTTCGGCAAGGGAGTTTTATACAGAGTCAAAGCTACTTCAGCGAAATGCACATTGTGCCTAAAAGTTATTAAAGCCACAAATATCCACTATGCCCATGCTAGCGAAGGTGGCATTGAGTTGCGTGATCACGCCTAGTAGTTCGGTTTTATCTAAACGGTTGGCTTCTGCCATAAAGTGTGTTGTTTGTGACTCCCGTATTCGTATGACAGATCAGCATGTAACCGAACGAGTTTTTCTAAAATCATTGCATACAGATTTTTTTTCCAATTAATAATTAAAAGCATTAAGTTCAAATTTATTCCTTAAATTAGTAATTTATACGATTTTAAAATACGTCATGTGTGTCATTATATTAAATACAATGGGCTCTGCTCTATACCATATCCTTAACAATTTTGTTATTATTTTTTATATCAAGTAGCGTAAATAAGAGTTGCTTTAGAGTGGGTATAATATTTATTTTTTAAGTTCGATGATTTCTATTCATTTTAAAAACAAAATAGTCTATTGTGTCTCAAATAGCTCTTATTTGCAGTTCATGGTTGATTAAATTAACTATTATAGAAATGTTTTTTTTTTTATACAAATTTACAGCAACTGGAAACCTTTATTCTATTTTAGCTGAACATTAAAAATTATCAAAAATACTCGATATAATCCGACGAAAATAGAAATAGTCGCTGTTGATTTTTCCCCAGCTCTAAGATATAGATATTGTGCACAAAACTGTAATACTGTTGTTGGGCAACAACAACATGCATTGTTATTGCTGACCACCCAGCCAGCAACATTTACATTTGTTGCTAGGCGCCAAGCCCAACGTCAATGCAATGGAAACATCAAGACAAGGGAGAACCGTTACATGGACGGCAGAGAAGTACCGCTACGTCACTATAAAAGGCGAGCGAAGGCAGGAACAAGGGTCGAAATGGGGTCTATCCGCAACAAGAATCACGGATCGAGGCCAGTGTACTGGCAGAGATTAAGAGTAAGCGACCCAAGTCAAGTAACGTGTAAGTTGAAAGCATCAAGATAATAATTGATAGAGACCAGAGAGTAAACCACAGAAGCCAATCTTCTGTAATCATAGAAACTAGAGAGTAATGCTTGTTATACAATAACCTGGTGTAATCCTAGCTAACAAAAGAGTAATTCTTATTGCTTCGAAACTGGTGTAATCCTAGCTAACAAGAGAGTAATCCTTCTTGCGTTGAAACTGGTGTAATCCTGGCAATTAGTTATTTTAATCAAAGTAGAAAGTAGCAGAGCCTATGACCTACTAGCGTGTAAACCTTCTTTATAAGGCGTAATCCTAGTGGATCACAAACCGAACGAGTCACCTTGCAAAACACTTCCGGCAATAGAACAATCCCAAACAGAGAGTAGCCGAGAGAATGACCTACTATCGTGTAAACCTCATTCATAGTTGGCCAGAATTCCTGAGCAATCCTGTGGAGGACTGATCTTAACTTAGGAAAATCCCTGCACCGGCAATAAGTATCGCAAGTAAACAATTGTATATGAAACATAATCCGAAGCCGTGAAGGCAAGAGTAAACGCAAGATAAATAATAAATAAACAAAACGTGTGTAGTTATTATTTATCGCAAGCGACAATAAATTTGTTGTACCGATCCCACATTACCCGACTGAGCTGCCTACAAGCAGTCGAGGCAAAAGTATTGTAAATACTGAGGTGCGCGGCATATTGTTAGCCCATCCAAAAAAGGGGCTACGATATTAATAATCAAGAAATTTAATGGGCTTGGATTTTCCGGTGCAACACAACGGACTTTTCGTTGGGAATAAGCATCGATGTTGAAATTTATACATCGATGTGTTATATTTTTTCTGAATATCGATACATTCATGTGTGATATTTTTACTGAACATCGCTTATTGTCAAGCCTCCACTGAGTGGCACCCCTGAAAAATTTTTACAACTCAAGGTCTTGACGTTAATACTAATATTAGAATTAGACAAATAAGTTTATTTGAAAATAAATAAGTAGTAAATAAATTATCATCGTGTTGCGCAGAAATTAACGAACATAGGCGTGCATAATGACGCGTAAGTCGATTTGTTATTTTGTAGATGTAGATTCATATGTACATATGTATGTGCAACATACATACTACTATTATGTTGTACATTCATAATAGGGATTTTAGAATAGATTAATTTTCTGATACATTTTTGAATAAAAATAAATTTAAATAGTTGGCATTAACTATAGTTGGTAAAATGCTTGTCTTGTCAAAGCTGATTCAAAATCGTTATCATTAAAAGAAGTAATAGAAGCGTTTCTGCCACTTTTTTTTGTTTTTTGACTCCACGAATAGATATGGAAGAATTCTCTTTCCTTGAGTCAGCTCAAGAGCATAAATTCGTACTTAACTCCTGTTACTGAGCAAACACAGCCTTGAAAGATACAGCTCCAGCTGACAAACACGTCAATTGTGACCACAACATACAGGCTTCGCTCTTAAATGTTTTGCACACTCACGATGCTGAGAATAAACTCGGCCATTTCTGACGAACTGCTCATTTGTGTATTCTCTTTCTTGTCTCGACCGCGCGAGCATTTAAAGCAAACTTTATTGTTTCTTTGATAGATACTCCTGTAACCTTTGAGTTTTTTTCTCTAACTTCTGTGTATTAGGTTAATAATTCAATGAATATGTCTTTATTGAAAAAAAAAAACAAAATGCTTTTCACTATCATAATAGGTGGCAATCAGCGAGATCTTGCGCGTGCTAAAAATCAGAAAAAATTAGCCGAGCAGACTAAGGGAAAGCGATCTGACAGTCTTACTGTGGAGCAACGAAAAGCCAGGTAAAATAGTGATTCTGGTTACATTGATTGAGGCAATATATATTAATTAAAATGAATTTTCGTACTTTCAGGGATGCTGAGCTTATGCGCGAAAAGCAGAAGAAAAAAGAAGAGGACGCAGCAGCTGCTGCTTGCAAAGACAAATAGATGATTTACGTGATTACATATGTGTACATTGCAGTTCTTAAGTACATGCATAACCAGCAATCGCCGTAGCTACGCGTAGGTCTCGTACAATTTTTGTTAGACATATTTACAAAGCAGCAAATATGAGTTTCGGTTGTCGACGTTCGAATGTCTGCATATCAGAGTTAGTTCTACCATGCAAAGAATAATCTAATTTATAGAATAGGCGACAAATGTAAGATCATCGTATACCGAAACAGATACGACATGAAAGCACGTATACAATTAAAGGCCCTTTTTTTTCTCTAAATACCTGATTAAATTATTTACTGTAAGATATATTTTTCCAATTAAAGCACCATTGGCAAAATGAGTATTTTTAATTTAAAAAAATTATACTTTTAATGTTTCAAATTAAATTATCATGCAATGTAATGTAAGTTGATAGTAAGATAATAATGCTAATATAATTAATATTAAGCAAATAAGATAAATGAGGATTTCAGAACCAAAATTTAAATCCAATTAAAATCAAAATGAGAATTGCAGCTTTCTGCCTGCGAATTGGATTGATTTTGAGACAATCAGTCTCAGATTGATACCCATTTAACAAATTTATTAAATATGATATAATTGCAGTTAGCAAAAAGAATACTAATTACTTTAATTAATTACACTTTTTATTTATAATCGTCATTGATCAGTGACGCTCTTTTTTCTGGCCTAAAAACTTTCATTGCCTGCTCAGGGTCTGACCTGTTGCAGTAGTGTCCTTGTTTCTAATTTGGTCATCATTTTGTGCCCTAGGTTAATAAAATACCTAAATACTTTTATACTTGGTTGCCTTATACTAGGCAAATTAATTATTTTTAGAGGTAAGCTAAAACATTGCCAAATGCTACTTATTTGGACCGAGGTTAGATCTTTAAGCTTGTCACACCCACAATTGTACGACCTTCACAATGAGTGACGGAATGACCTGATTGGACTATGCCAAAACGTCGTTTAATAAATGGAGATATATTTATGAATATTATTGTGTTACTAATAAAATATGGAAAATATTCGTATTGATATTGATTCTCTCCTTTACACAGTTAGCTATTACCTTTCTTTTTTGTATTAAGTATAGTAATACATTCGACGTCATTGGGAGATATGAGATAGTTAATTCAATTTTTCTTTGCTCTGCAAAAATAAAAGCTTTTTAGGCGTTCATTGGAATAGACTCATAAAGACTGTAATTTTAGTTGCTCACTCTTCCAATCTTTACACTTTTTTTAAAATAAAAAAGGAACTCGGAAAAATTTAACAGCTTATAGGGTCAGCAACAGAGAACGGCAAGTGTGACACTTTTCAAGCACAAGGGTAGCACCCTTGGAAAGCAAGTGCAAGACCTTATGCGACCTTACCTTTCATAAGCAAGAAATAATCTTGCTTGCTGTCGCGCTCTGTCTGCACTGGCAGTGGCGCCGACGCTACACAAGGTAGCGAAACAGAAGCGCACATAAGGCACACAAAAAATTGTATGACCCTTTTTGTGTGCATTGCTCACATACTTTTCGGGAAGCTAATTTACACGAGCAATAAGTGTTGTGAGGTCATCAGCCACACACAAGAAATATTGCTCAGTCACACACAAGCAATTGTCGTGTGGTATCAGTCACAATTTCGCTTGTGTGTGGCAGTGCCACAATGGTAGTACACATTTTCTTTTTAAGGGTGTCTCCGGTCAGCAACCTGTTAACCAGACCAATAGCGGAAAATATCGCACTAAGATGGTTTTACACCATAAAATTATGGAATTACATGAAAACTCAGAAAATGCAAGCGGTTACGCCTTATGAATAACGAAGAATTCAGAAAGAAGCGTCAAACTTAATGTGCCCAGCGGTCAATATTCGGTCCGAATTGGGAGTTAAAGCCAGTATATCTACCGTACGCTGAGTGAGATTCATATTAAAAAATTAAATACCAAACCGTTTTTCAGACGAAAATCTATTTAATTTGGATGGGCCATATTGTATAAGAAATGAAAATCATCATTTAGTCATCATAACCGTGAGGATGGCAGAATGGTTTGGGGTGTAATCTTTTAGTATGGATCAGTTGCTTTCGAATTTTAAAAAATGAATGCCATTCGTTACAAGGATCTTCTACAAGTTTTTCCAATTTAGCAACATTTTTTTCCACTATCATGGAATTTTCAGCAAGATAATGCATGCGCCTCCATACAATTAAAATGTACTTTTTATGGAATGGAACGCCATACTCCCCTAATTTCAACATTATTGAAAATGTTTGCGAATGGATCTCAAGAAAAGTTTTTGATGGCGGACGACAATTTGAGTTTGTGGAATCGTTAAAAAATGTCAATAAACTTACCTGGAGCGAGGTAGCATTAAACCCTTGAGTCTATATGTGCATTATTATGGTAATCAGTAATGGTCCTGAATAATGGATTTTGTTTATAAAGTTATATTGTTATTTTTTTTTTCCTAATAAAATTTGGATAAAAAAATGTGAGTCTATGTCACTGTTCTGCATATAAAGTTTGTCCTGACTGTCGATCGCTGTACAGCCGAACCTATAAGAGCTAAGGAACTGAAATTATCATCAAATCTAATCTATCAAGAGTCTGTCTTAGCTTTTGCGGTGAACGGACGTGTTTTTTGTTATCTCTGATTTAATTAATTGATCTGAGTGTTTTAGTTTGTTTAAACTAGCATTTTAATAGTGATATTCACGGTGAAAGATTGTACACATTAAGATTGGTAAAAGTATTTTATTGTTGAGTTGTTTCAATTGCATAAATAAAGTAACAATTGTTTTCGCGGTTTTCATTGCTGTGTTGTTATTACTGGTTTGAGAGTCTCTCTTATACGCTCTCATTTGCTTACTCTCTCTGTTTTTGTGCTTTTTCTATTTTTATGAAAGCAGCCCAATCTGCCCTTGATGACTAAAAAAAAAAAAAGGTCAAATTTTGTGTCTCATAACTAATATTTCTGAGGCGAGAACTAAGAAAAAAAAGGTCGCAGACTTCACTTTTTCCACATTGCAGCTTTTCCCTTTCTCAGACTTAGCCTGTTTTACCCTTCCTTCTTGCCAGAAACAGCCTTTCTCCATGATCAAAAGTTGGCAGCACTGCTCACGCATTAAAATAACTAACGCTCTCATCTAACGTACTCTCTTATTCATGCGCTCTTATTCGTTGCATTAACTGTTAAATTTTTTGTTACTTATTTACCCTTTTGCAAGACATATACATACTTTTTGTCGTCATGTTCGCTTGCTGCATTAAAAATTGCAAATGCCAAAGAGATGCAAATGCAGATTGCATCAGTTGCTGGCTGTGCGATAAATTTATACATGTCAGGTGCGCAGGTTTCACAATTAGGTTAAATATTCGATTGTCAATAAGACCGGCTTAACTTGGTCTTGCGAATCTTGCCGTGAAGGCGAGGCCGACATGTCTAAATTTATGCGACAGACTTTAGTTTGACTTAATTTCTATGCTCTGCGAAAGAGCTTTAATAAACTCAATGATGAGTTTATATGCATGGAGGCGCAGTTTAAAGCTCTTAAAGCTTTAGACGACTCTCAGTTGGTGACGGCTGTATCACCTAAAAAAACTAATGATCTAACTAATGTCCAGTAATTCCTGTTACTCCAGTTTACCCTAGCATAGTTATAAATGATGACTGGTCCGTCATCTAAAATTGTTAGAAAGATTGTTAGGTCGCCGCCCACTGATAGTGTCCATACTCCCCGACCAGCTCCTAAACCCTTATTAGCTGTTCCTATAAGGAAACAAGTTTTTATTTCTAGGCTTCACCCGGATACTTTGGTTGAAGATGTAACTGCTTACATTCAAGCAAAGATTCCTAGCGCCTTAATAACTGTAGAAAAATTTTAATTTAAATATCCTAGGCAAATATATTTATTTAAATTAAACGTTCTTCCAGAATTATTCGACTCTATTTGTTGTACTTATTTCTGCTTATTAAAGAGTTTACGTTAAAAAATAAAAGCAGATCAAGTGTATCGCTGCCAAAATTAATTTTTCTACAGCTAACCTAATTAAACCTATAATTGATGCAAAAAACAATTACTTCGTTTGTTTTTAAATATCAAAATGGTTTGAACGGTCATTAAGTCTAAATTGTGTTAAACTATATTATAAGGATTGTATTTCTTTTGATTTAAATGTTCTGTTGCCTTCACTTGAAACCTGGTTAAGCGAAATTCTAGTTCATCAATTCTCACAAATAAATATACCACTTATATGTAGATGTGACCGTCTGTCACGTGGTGGTGGCGTATTAATTGCCGTTGAAGCCGATCTTTTTTCGGAATTAATTTGTTGCTTATCTAACATTGAGTTCATTGCAGTTAGAGTGACTGCTCTTATATTCCACCTCTATCGGATGTTTTAATTTATAATGAACATTTATCCAATATACAATTAATATCCTCTATGCTCTCTGATAGGGATTATTTATGTGTACTGGGAGACTTTAATTTACCAGATGTATCTTGGTCCACAGTGGATAATTTAGTTGTTCCTACTAGCTCTCATAAGTTTGTAAATAGCATACTTGATCTTTTACCTAATGAAATAAATAACGTTAGTAATTGCAACAACGGTTTTCTTCATTTAATATTTGTATCAGATCCTTCAGCTAGCACTGTTAGCAGAATTGATCCGATTGTGCTCCCCGAAGATGCCTATCACCACTAAGCATACATGTTGTATGGAACAGTGTTGATTTTAATTGATGCTAATTTTATTCCAGAGCCTGTGATTACCGAAGAATCGATATTGCGTGAACTAAATTTACTGAAACCTGTGATCACTGTTCACTCCAGGACCAGATGGCATACCAGGTTGCGTACTTAGATATTGCGCCGGCTCCATATACTTAATTTTACATAGACTTTTTGCATTGTCCGTTAAATGTTGCTTATTGCCTTCAATCTGGAAGGAATCATAAATTATTCCGTTACTTAAGAATGACTCTAAAAGTTACGTTAACAACTATAGAGGTATTTCAAAATTGTCTGTTACACCTAAACCAGGGGCGTCTAAGCCCTATGCTTAGTGTGCTCATTTGTTTTTGTAATTGCTCTTCAGTATAGGAAGAGCAAATGCGTGTATATATACGCGCTCCTTCCATAAGCCAATGCAAATTACACAATAAATTTTTGAATTTTTTTTTTGTGTCGCCTGTGCGAGCAAAGCGACAACACTTTCATGTGTTTGTTGTTGTGTCGAAAATTGTTTTGTGAACTTTTTTGTTGCTGTGACGAAATGCGAGCACTTAAAAAAAATGAAAATAGCTTGCACTGGACATACGAAATTTTCATTGCCTAGTCAAATTTTAGACAAGTAAGTGATGCCTCATTTCTTTTCAGTCTATGAAATAAAATTGAGTTAACGGCATCTTTACATGTGTTAGTGTTTTCGAATTAGTGTATTGGTGGTTTGCCCTTCCCTATGCAAGCGTTTAGACGCCCCTGACCTAAACTCTTTGATAAAATTATTACATCTCAACTTATGCATTTCTGTAGTTCAATTATTTCAATACCACAACCAATTTACTTGAGTTTTCTTCAAGGGTGTTTAAAGCTTTTCAAAACAAAATGCAGACTGACAAATTTATACTGACTTTAGAAAAGCATTCGATTCCGTTTATCATTGTCTTCTAATAAATAAATTAACTTTGATTAGATTTCCCAAGAATTTTTTTGACAGAATTCAAAAGGTAGTTTTCAAGTCAGCGATTTCCAAGCCAATGTCTGTGTCGTCTGGAGTTCCTCAGGGTAGTTACCTTGGACCGTTGCTTTTTAATCTATTTATCATTTATGACCGTCAGTCATTGAGACATGTCAGGTAGTACTTTATTGGATAATTTTTTCCACAATTTCGCTTGTGTGTGGCAGTACTATCATGGTGTACGCGTTGTGTTTTTTAGGGGTGTGTGCACTCTTGCCGTTCTCTGACCCTTCCACAACTAAATTACTTTATACATCTCTTGCTCGTCCGATTCTGGAATATGGCTCTTGTGTTTGGTCTCCACAATACTCGAACCACCATAATAGTATTGAATCTGTCCAAAAAAAAATTATTATTTGCTTTGCGAGGCTTTAACTGGGTTTCAGGAGTTGATCTACCATCTTACACTAATCGTCTACTTTTAATTAATCTCCCATCCTTAGCTAACCGCCGTATTATGTTAGGCGTCATGTTTATGATTAAATTAGTTAAAGAGGAAATTAACTCCTCATACTTGATGAGTCAACTTAATTTGTCAGTTCCTGCTAGGTATACTCGAATTTTTGTTCCTCTATCAATTAACGTTTGTACAAGTAATTATTCACTGCATGAACCCCTTCGAATACTCTGTGCTGATTACAACAAACTTTACTCTGTTATCAACACAGAGGCCTCTGATTGTATTACTAAAATATCTATTTTAACTTTTTTAACTATTAATAATTAACTCTAACTAAAAGATTTATTTTAACTAATTTAACTATTAATAACTAATACTAACCCAGACCTGATTGGGTTTTCCCCCATCCTTGCAACGAATGTTGGGTCTGTTTAACACTCCCAATCTATAAGTTTATCAAATCTAAAAACAAAAATTTAAATAATTTTTAAAATTAATTTTAAATATTTTATGTTATCGTCGACTGTTTATAGTTGACATTAAATAAATAAAATAAATCAAAAAATCTAAAAAAAATATTTACAGAAGGGTATCCAAGCAACTGAATTTTTCTTTCAATAAAGATAGCTTCCACGAACGTAATAGAATATAGATCTGAAGAGCTATAAGATCTATTTAACGAGTTTGACATGAGCATTCAGCAGAGACGGCACCTAGATCAGGCCTGTTAAAAAGCAAGCGCAAGTCTTTACCCCCACTGGTAATCACTAAGGTACCACATTGAAAGCAAGCCCAAGCAGAAGAGTAAAGGCACATATGCACGCACACACAACAAAAGGGCAAAGCCCTTTGCATACAAAATGCCCAATGCATACAAAAGCTGTCAATAACTTGGGCTGTGCGCGCTGAGACGAAGACAACGCTGAAGACAAATTGTGTTTGTTGCAAGTAAGTTAAAAGGTTGCACAGTGCAACGAATTATTTGCGCTTTTGTTATGTTAGTCGCAATAGATTTCTCATCAGATGATAAGCTCCTGTTTGAGGAAAGTTTTTTTTTTTATTATTAAAAGAAACGTATTATTATTAAAAGACGTAAAAGACCGGTTTTTTTTTGTTTATTTCGTTTCTCGTTGTCTGCAAATAACTGTATTTTCTTGACTCTTTACGAAAATACTCAGAGAGCAACCAATTTATGGGTTCTTGAATGAGCTCGTTGAATGAAATAATTAAGGAGGAACTGGCCCGCAAACGCCAGCGCTCCACGGATTCGGAGAACACGGGTGCGGCATCAGGTAAACGCCAAGAGCTGACGACGATGAAGAAAAAACCCAGTATGGCAACCGACAGTGATGTGGCCAAGCGGCATTTGGTCGTGTCCCTCATTGATAGGAATGATCCAGAGAGAAAGATGTCGGCGGAGCACTGGCAGAAGGTCGAGTCGGGACTTCTGGACGCCTTGCGACGATGCATGATTCCAAGCCAAAGAGCGAGAGACAGCACATGATTATCCGTTTAGGGAGAGGCCAAGAATAGGCTTCCACAAAGCAAGTAAGTTGTGCTCAGTGCGAAGCCAGCTTCCTATGCAGTTGTTGCTAGGCGCAAAGCCAGGCAACATACATTGTTGTTGCACAGCCACATAATGCATTATTGTTGTGGAACGCACAGCAATATGCATAGTTGTTGCGTAACAGCCAGCCTGCAACATTTACAGTTACACTAGGCGTGAAGCCCAGCAGTAACACTATAGATCACGAATGCAAGGACGACCGGAAAAACCGGGCACATGGCCACCAGAGAGGAGACATCCTTCGACATGGGATAATCAGATGCGGTAGTCAGTCGAATCAAGAGACTGGCGAACCATGGGTTGATAGTCGAAACGCTGGACAAGGATCGAGGCAAGAGTCAAGGATGAACAGGGTCACTCGATACGTGAGATTGGGCGAGTAAGCAGAAGGATCAAGATAATAATTAACACAGTCCAACGTGTAAAGCTTATAAGCAATCTGGTCTAATATTGCTAATATGCTAGCGTGTAATCGTCATTGCAAACAATCTTGTGTAATCCTAACAAGCTAGTGTGTAATCCTTATTGTGCAAACAATCTTGTGTAATCCTAGCAAAACTTGCGTGTAATCCATAAAGTTAAATCTGGTGTAATCCTGAGATCTAATTATTTAAATCAAAGCAGCGTGTTTGGTTATCCAAAGCCAACAAGACCAAAGCTTAAGCTACCAACAGCTGATCTAGCTTTAAGCTCGTCTTTGCCGGCGCATAAGCTTGTACTCTTTTTTAGCACTTGCCTTTTACACAGCTGCACTCGCTTTCATTTTAATATTCCATCTATGTTTCGTTAAGAATTATGAGGCCGAGCCTATAATTCCCTTCACTCCACTCTAATTTCGACTCTCGTAACTGACTCATAAGTCTTCATAATTGTTCTCGTAAGCCGGCCGTGCCGCATAATCACAATTGCATTGTATATCGAAACATTGTAAATTTAACTAAATTGAATACATAAACCTGCAGAAGGCAGTAATAAATCAACATATTATAAAGAAATCAACTTCATTTTATAATATAAATTCGGGCGTTAAATCGCGATTAGCAACATTACAGCTACCGACAAGTCGCTAACTCAACACAGCGTATAGCAGCGATTATGAGAATTGATCTCAAAACCAAACTAGTTAAGTCACCATGAAAGGCCATTCCGGCAATAAACTAAAGAAACCAATCAAATTGTATAGAACAAGTACAAACAAGAGTTACGATGACAATAACAAACAGTTTGGCTCAATTTATAACATGTCATGCCACCACGGTTGGCAATTAATATGCTGTTACCGACCGATGGCCTGGCTTGTTTTTCGCTTTGTTTACTGCAGTGCTGGCGATATACGCATATTATTATATATGCGTGTAATTTAATGTGTATGTACATATATTTGGCTATTGAATATTAATCGCAGAACATCTAAAATAAGAAGCGCATTCGAAAATTGAGCATATTGCACTACAATATTTTTACACGTATCCCAAGCATTCGATAGAGCTTGGCTATATGGTCTAACGCATAAGATCAGAGCAACGCTTCCTAATAATACACACAAATTATATATGCCACAGGAAATTCTGCTATGGTTACCAACTACGTGATTGGAACTAGAGTTCCGCAAGGTAGCGTACTTGGACCAACGCTAAATGTCCTTTACACAGCAGATATTCCAACAAGTAGACGACTAATAACATCCACCTTTGCTGACAATACAGCTGGGCAAAATTGCCCACCTCGAAAGAGGACTCCAATGACGTAGGCACATCGAAGCCAACACAATTAATACTAAAAGCCAATAGCCTTTACTGGCTTATCAACGCTCGGTCCTCTCTTAGTCTAGAATATAAGGTCCGTAATTATGTACCTAAGCCCATTTAAACCTATGGCTCCCAATTATAGGGGATACCAGCAGTAGCAATGATACTGTCCAGAAAGCTTAGTCGAAGACCTTTCACAAAACATACAGAAAGACGTGAATATCCAACAAGTCAGATATGTAATAGCTGAACATCGATCAATACTACAGCTAGCTTGTTTCGCACCCTAATCCCCTCGAACGAGGACTAAAAAGGCTTTGCAGCCGCTCCTGTCTTCGTCGTAACGACCAGCGACAGATCCTAGGAACGTGCAACTATTAGATAATGTTAATTTCTAAGTTTTGTAAACTTATTGTCAGTCTCAATTGAAGAGAAAATTCAATTAAAACAGCAAAGTTTAAAAAAAAAATTGAATACATATAAAATTATTTATAACCAATATCTATTATTTGTTGTTAAGCTATTTTTCCAACACCGTCTTATTCTTATAGGGTACATCGCATGCACTGAATAAAACTGTCTAGCTCAAAAAAAACGCCAGGTAATTTATGAGCAAAAATGGAGTTAAAATTAAAAAAAAATTTTTTTTAAGCTAAGTTAGTTTTTATTGGATCTTCTCTTTATGAGTCTAACAATAAGGTTTTAAATCTTAAAATAAGACATTATCTAACAGTTTGATTTTAACTGAATAGAGACTACATGGTCCTAATAATTAGCGCTGGATTGGCAGGTCGTTGCGGCGAAGACGAGAACTGCTGGAAACTCGCGTGAGATGATTTGGATGTACTGATAGCCTGTTGTAGTACTTTGTTATGATTTGTGCTATCTCTTCTCTGACGAGTGATATGTGAAGGTCCTTGTGAATGTTTTCATTTCGAATGTACCACGGTGCCCCGGTGATAGTTCTGAGAATTTTTGATTGAGTTCTTTGCATTATATCCAGAATGCTGTTGCTGGCATTCCCCCACAACTGAGAGCCGTACATCCAGATTGGTTTCAAAACGGTGTTGTAAAGAAGTACCTTATAGTCCAAGCTTAGGGGCGAGCAGCCAGTAGAGGCTGTTGGGTTTGAGCTTTAAATGTGTTCTTTTGCCTTCAATGTGGCTATGCCAAGTAAGTCGCCTATCAAGGTGTACGCCAAGATATGTTACTTCATTTGGTATCGGAACCACTGTGTTGTTTAGAGTAAGTGAAGGGCAGTCTTGCCTGTTTAGTGTGAACGTTACGTGTTTGCATTTTTTTCGTTAACTTTGATTCGCCAGTCGGATAGCCATTTCTCCACTGCCACCAGGTAATAGCAAGTTGCGCCGTTGCTTGCATAGGGCATCTCGAGCGGTTTAGTATCGCTGTGTCATCAGCAAAAGTGGACATGGTTAGTTGCCTGTTCGTTGGGATGTCCGCAGTGTAGATAAGGTAAAGTGTTGGTCCAAGCACGTTGCCTTAAGGGACTCCGGCTCTGATGATTAAGTCATCGGACATGGCAGCATTACATCTTACTGAGAATTTCCAATTGTAAAGGTATGACTTCAGAAGTTTGTGAGTGTTGGTTGGAAGCATTTCTGAAATTTTTTGCATCAAACCTTCTAACCATACTCTGTCTGCAGTACTCCCTTTGTTCGAATGCATTTCGGATTTCTGAAGTTATGCGGTTGACTTTCTCTATGGTACCATGTTTTTCTCGAAACCCGAATTGATCGGGATTTTGTTGTGTGTTCTGAGATATTTGGTAATATGTGCCAAGAAGCATTTTTCGAAGAATTTTGATAGACACGTTAGTAAACTAATTGGTCTAAATGATGATGCAATTGTGCGGTCTTTGCCAGGTTTTGGTATCATTATGATGATTGACTTTTTCCATCTCTCTGGGAAGTGTCCTTGTCTCGTTATTGCATTGAAAAGTTGGCAAATAGCTCGAACAGCACAGGAAGGAAGTTCAATAATCATTTTTGGTGATATTAGGTCGCATCCTGGAGATTTTTTTGGGTTGAGTTGTACGTTTATGATTTTGAGTAACTCATGTGGCCTAAATACAATTGGTTCATACGTAGATGTGCCGATATCTGATGTTGCTGGCAGTGAGATCCCGTTTGATGATGTATTGGGCTGAAATACATTTTGAAGATGTTCAGCAAATCTGTCGGCTCTTTCTCCGTCACTGCGCGCCCAGTTGCTTGTGGATGTCCTTATTGGCATTGTAGGTTCGATTGGTGTGCGGAGTGATGAGTGTGCTCTCCAAAGTGGGAACTTGAAGCTCGTTGGGGATAATTGCTCTATGTAGTGTTTTCGGGACCTTTCTTCTTCATGACGTAACGCAGCTGAGAGCCTCCGTGTAGCGTAGTTTAACCTTTGTGTTGCAAAGTGTGATCTGTTGGATTGCCATTCACGCCTTGCTCGTCGCTTTGCTAGAGCAAGTTACTCTATTTCAACGTTCGTGTATCTATGATTGTACGAAGTTTTTTGCGTTTGTGGAGTTGACATGCGAGCTGCTGCGACCAAAACGGATTCAAGAGTGATTGTGGGTACGTTGATATCAGCTTCGTCATTCAAACGTGGATTCAACTCAATATGCGATCTTACATATTTTTTGTACTTAAGCCAATTGGTTTTAGTCGTTGTTGGTCTAAATGGTTTATCTACCGCAACTGGATGTAGATTTAGTTGAAGGAGTACAGGCTATTGATCATAAGAGAGATCTGATAAGGAGTTGGCCCTTATCAGGTTGCATGGAATATTTTTGTGACTGCAAAATCTATCAAGTCCGGCAGTTTTCTGGGATCTGTTGGCCAATATGTGGGTGTCCCAGGTGACACACAGTCTAGCTTGTTGCTTGCTTTTATTATTGCATTGTACAACTGCCTTCCCTTTGGAGTCACAAGTCGAGATCCCCAGTGCGTATGCTTGGCATTAAAGTCTCCTGCTGCTATAAATTGTTCGCTCAGAGAGTTGAAATAGTCCATGAATTGGGATTCGGATATTGTAAATCGAGGAGGACAGTATACGGCGGCAAGCTTTAAAGAACGGGAATGCATTTGTACATCTATAGATGTAGTTTGCTTGTAGTGAGTGGCAAAGCTATTGTGGAAGCAGTGCTTCATTCGATTTCTAATCAGAATCGCAGTGCCTCTATGTGCTTTCCCGTCTGGCTGATTCGTGTTGTAGAAGAAGTAGCCTCGAATTTGGAAATTATATATTTATTTGTAAGATGAGTTTCTGCGAGTAGCATTACATCAATATGGTTATTATTAAGGAATTGAGTTAACTCGAGTTTGCGCTGTGAGACGCCGTTGGCTTTCCACAGTGATATACGGAGTGGAGCCATTGATTACTTAGTCTGTTTTTGAGCAACAAGCAGCTCAATCAAAACGTTCTGGTTTCGCATAAGATCTTGCATAGTTGTCTGCATGAATGACATGAAATCCATCATACTTTGTTGAAGATTACATATCATTGTTTCAATTCTGTTCGTAGACTGTTCCCCTGGTTGATGAGGGAAAACTGATGATCGTGGCTTTGTGGGAGCGGTACTTTTCAGACCCAATTTTAGAGCAGTTGTAAAGCTTGCGGGTTTGTCGGTGGACTCATTATTAGCTGAAGGTATAACGGCTGTAGGGGGGAAGGCATCACGCGTAGATTTCATAGGTGGAAGTTGTGAGCGAGCAGTGAACACTCTTTGGTGTGTACGACTTTTCAGTTTCTTGTAGACTGGACAGCCCCTGTAGTTAGCCGTATGGTTACCTCCACAATTTCCACATTTTTTGCTGCTGGGATCATCTTTATTTTTTGGGCATTTGTGGGAGTCATGAAGGTCTCCACAAGCAACGTATACTGGTCAGAGCGTGCAATAAGACCTGGTGTGGCCATATTCCTCACAATTATTATACTGCACCGGTCCATTTCTTTTGTGCGGCTCTTCTATAGTTATTCTGCGGTGTAGTAGGAACTGGAGAGTAAAAATTGGATGCACTTCATTTTCTTCAGAGACTTGGATTTGGTTTCGGGTTCAAGTTCTACCTTGAAAAGAGGTTGGGGTTTTCTTTCCCTATTCAAAATATTAATAACATTTTTAACGTTAAAACCTTACTCCTTCAGTGCGCCTGAAACTTCAGCTGGTGTTACTTCCGGCTCAATACCTTTAAGTACTACTTGCTGGCCTTTACTGCTTTTTAATTGGTATGTGTAGAAGTTTTTATTATTGTCATTTAAATGCTTCGACAAAATTCTGAAGTTTACTTCCGTATTAGTCTGGACTTTTGTTTCGTGAATATTTCCCTTTAATAATGGAATTATGTGGAAATTGTCTGGTCCGCTTCGATTCAGTATCGAGTTTACGAGAGCATTAGAACTTTTCTCTCGAATGTAAATCGGCGGCGGCTTAGGCTTTTTACTGTCCCCTACGATGTCTTCAGGAGGTATGTCATCGGGTTTATCTGCCAAAATCTGTTTGCTTTTATGGGCTTCTCTGTTGAAGATTGTTTTGAGGTACCGCATGTTATTTTAGCAGGGTTACCAAGTTTAGAGTTCTGCGGGCTAAGCTTGCGTTTTATTTGTATGTAGCGATCCATAACGTTTGTACGGCCGAACATTGTTTTGAAGAGAGCGCGCTGGTGTAAGGTGCTGCATTATTTGCTTGTACAGCAGATTCCGTTATTACAGTAGATGGTATTGCGCGAGCAGTCGATACTATTGTAGTTGTTGTAGAAGTTGCCGTTACAGTTGCTAATGACGTCACTGTACTGGTGACCGTGGCTAAGCAGGTTGGCTTGAAAGAAGGGTATGGGGTTTTTACCAACAAGAGCGCTGTAGAGCAAGAGCACACCCTGCCTTGCGATGTTGGATTAAGTTCATTGCTCGGGCTTGGGGTTATTAATCGCGGTTGGTTGGTTTTTGTTGGGTTTGCGGTCGCGTTGTCTTGCATTGACACGATTGAATGGTATGCGTTGTTGCGTTGCAGAGAGAGCCGACGATCGTCTGGCTGACGTTCGAGCACCGTATGAGTGTCGAATTCACTCATAGCTTAATGTTTTAGGTTTTCTTATTGTTTGCTTACACGCGAGACGCGTCTGGCATGGTGAGAGGCGCTGTGGCGGCGATCTTGACAGCGCTGACGGGCGGATGAGGCCTTCCAGATTGCTTCAAGGTCCGGATTGCTTCCCTGCCTAAAAGTATGCTATTCGCTCCTTGGCGTAACTCGAGAGCTTTAAACACCAGGGCTGGATAGCAAAAGCTTTTTTTGTTAGAAGGCTTTCACAACAGCTGTCCCTTCACTGAACAGCGGATGATCAAGGATTTCTCAACACTGGTTCGATACCACAGACACAGCTGATTCCCGCCTTTTCTTTTGGGTGTGGGAGAAAAAAAAAACAAGCGAAGAAAGGGAAAGAAGAACTTTCTACTTTCTTCACGCGATGGGATGCCGCGGCCCCGACGCAACAATGTGGGCGTAGATGGACGCGGGCTTTGTATAGCGATTAGGACGCTGGCAGGAACGAGCACCATATCAAGTGCTGCGCCCCTGGTAAGCGAGTTGTCCGTATACAACTTGCGCAAAGCAAAAATATTGTTGCTTACAGATAAATGACAATTCGGTGGGAAAAACTGCGGAGCGGTTGAATAACGCGACCGGCTTTCGCACTTCTTCTACTTAAAAAATAACTAGGTATTCACGCAGGCATTTTTCTGTGTCGATACACCCCTGTCCTTCTCTGATCTTGAGGTTTGGAAAACGTTACAAGAATTACGGGAAAACTCAATTTTTCTTTCAATAAAAATGGCTTTTACGATCGGTAAGAGATAAGAATGTCAAAGTGAAATGAAATAATGAAGCAATTATTATTGATAAATTTAAAAGCCACCAATAAACCAAAAGTTATAACTATTTAGACGATATCCAAAACTTTACAATTATCAAAAAATGTAACATATACAACGAAAACTCCAAGTCATCCATAAATGTAGGAATTATGAAAAAGTTCGACATTTAGCATGAAGTCGACGAAAAAACCCAAATGTTCTAAAAGTGATCAAAAATGTAAAATCATCTAAGACTTTGGGTAAGCATGGCTTAAAAAGTATACTTGGCTTAAATATCGATATATTTTATACTTTTGAGCAGGGGCGTCCAAACGCTTGCATAGGGAAGAGCAAATCACCAATACACTTATTCGAAAACACTAACACAAGTAAAGATGCCGTTAACTCAATTTTATTTCATACACTGAAAAGAACTGAGTTATCACTTACTTGTCCAAAGTATGCGCAGACAATAATAATTTCGTATGTCCAGTGCAAGCTGTTTTAATTTTTTTTAAGTGCACGCATTTCGTCAAAGCAACAACAAAGTTCGCGAAAAAATTTTCGACACAACAACAAACACATGAAAGTGTTGTTGCATTGGCTTATGGAAAGAGCGCGTATATATACACGCATATGCTCTTTCTATACTGAAGAGCAATTACAAAAACAAATGAGCACACTGAGCATAGGGCTTGGACGCCCCTGCTCTTGAGCATGATAAAATAATACAAGGTAGCGGACTGCGCACTTCTTTTTGAGTGTTTCGGGTTAGAGGTGGACAACCATCGATAGTGGGCGCTATTCGACGATAGTAAATTTTGAACCACCGATAGTGCCATCGATTGTTCTCCACCTCTATTTCGGGTACTTAGCTTCAGTCGCTCTCGCTCACACCGTATACAAAACAAACAAAAAAAGAGAGTGAGAAAGCAGCAAAAAGGAAGAAGGAGCTAAGTAACCTAGGGGCGCAGTCTGCTGCCTTGTATTATTAGAATTACCATGCTCTTGAGTAGCTAGTAGTGGTAACTAGCGTGCAAGATATGCTAGAGATAATAATTTGCTAGAGATATTAATAATTGAATACATTCAACAATTATTTTTTTATATAGTATAGTGTATATTGTATGAGTTTCATCTAGAATGTGTATTATCCTTTTAAACAGCAGCTTCTCAAGATCTTGGAGAGAAAGGCAATTCCATCTCCGATTGCCCTGATTTGTGGATAACAATGACTTTAGCACATTTCCACTGTAACGGGAAATGTCCAAGTCTGGTTGTAGATAGCTTGAATGTTATTGATGCATCTCGGAGAAGTTTTAAGGAAGCGGCATCTAAGCGATCGAACTTAAGGCAAAAGGGTTGGAAGCGTACGTAGATGCTCTGCGAAAACGTTGGCTTTTACCTGGCTGGAGCGACACCATACTCCGGTAGCTGTTCGGACAAGTACTCCATTAGCATTTGCTTTAGCTCTTTGCCAGCCCTGTTGTAGGCAGACTTAACTAGCGGGCTCCTGGTGACCTGCCAGACTCTTCTTTTCGCTGACCATGTTTGCAAAGCTGGCTGGACCAGAGATGCTAGTCCCTACGCGCTCTAGTGCGTGCCGTCGTTATGGCGCACTGTCTTCTGTTTTCAATGCTGGCTGCTTGGTGGATTTTCTTTGTTAGGCTTTCGACCGTAAGCAATGCACACGAATTAGGCCATTTTTTGTGTGTTTTAGTGTGTTTCCCATTTTTCAATAACTGTTGCCTTTTTTCATATAATTTTTTAAAATCTTATTTTTTTTTACCATTTTTTGGAATTTTTGATAGTTTTTGGATTTATAGCTTTTAAATAAATCGATAATTATTAACCTGCCTTCACACGGATGATTTTAGAGCAAATATCATTTTCGTCTAAGAATTTATTATTTAGAGCAGGGGCGTCCAAACGCTTGCATAGGGAAGAGCAAATCACCAATGCACTAATAAGAAAACACTAACACACAAGTAAAGATGCCGTTAACTCAATTTTATTTCATACACTGAAAATAAATGAGTTATCACTTACTTGTCCAAAGTATGCGCAGATAATGATAATTTCGTATGTCCAGTGCAAGCAGTTTTAATTTTTTTTAAGTGCACGCATTTCGTCAAAGCAACAACAAAGTTCGCAAAAAATTTTCGACACAACAACAAACACATGAAAATGTTTTTGAAAAATAGTTTAATTTGCTTTGCCTTATGGCCGGAGCACGTATGTTCGCACAGGCGAGACAAAAAAAAAAAATTCGAAAAATTGTTGGTGTAATTTGCATTGGCTTGTGGAAAGAGCGCGTATATATACACGCATTTGCTCTTCCTATACTGAAAAGCAATTACAAAAACAAATGAGCACACTGAGCATAGGGCTTGGACGCCCCTGATTTAGAGTATCACATTGAAAGTTTTGATTTTTTTTTTCATTTTTGTCTGAGTTTAATAATAGTCTAGTTATAGTTAAAAAAGTCTTTGACATATCTACATACAAGCTTGGTCTTAATTACCGGCTTTGTTAAGCTCTCACTGTAAACATAGCCGTAGATATAATGAAAAGTTAAGTTATGGTTAAATCGATGTCAAAGTAAATTCTGGAAAACTTCAATTAATACTGTTTTTAAGGGGAACCAATTGAGACGATTGAATTTCCTTTTATGTAACTGTATGTATAACTACGAAAGCCATTACACAAAATGAGAGAAGTTTGTTTCTAAACTTATATATTACAATAACATGATTTTAATTGAATCTCATATCATCAAAAGCTCGAAGCATCATTCAAGTTTAGAAACATACATATGTATGATGTATGTATATGTATGCACGTACATGTGTATATCTTTTTTCGCTGGCCACAACAAGCCACCATATTAGAGATGGAGAGAAATAGGGAGCAGTCGAGTGTCTTATGCCTCTACGCGAATCTATGAGCTGCGCGCGCTTTCAGTTCCAACGTGACATTCGTCGAACACACTACAATCCCGGATAAAATAGCGTGCTATATGTATATATTTAAATTCAATAGAAATTTTATTTATTATAAGAATTAAATCAACCGAAGTCTGCGTAAAAACTGTGTGCGTGTAAGTTGATTATTGTTGATCATGTCAAATGTGGGAGATTTATCGACTACATATTTGTAGATCGCCTAGCCATCTCAATACAAACATATGTACATACATACATGTGTATGTGTTTATTACAAATGTTTACATAAACCATTTAATCGATTGATTAATACGCCAAATTAACTTGAAGTGTTAAGGAATTGAAACGAAATGTAAAAAACAAGTATTCAGCACTTAATTAATTTTGATAGAGCTGAGCATCTTAATGTTCGGCCTCCTCTCAACTGAAAGGTTGCCTTATAAGATGCTAACAAGTTGCAATAGTTACTATTTATGTACATATGACATGCATATGTTCGTATTTACATACACATGCATGTATAAATGTCCATATGCATGTACTTATTCGTTTTGCTATATACATATGTAGCATATTTCCCATTTTTGTTCTTTGTAAAATATCCATTCGTTTACCCAGCACCTGCATACATACATATATATGTACATCTAGTATACATATATACATCAGTGTTGCCAGTTTAGCATATTTCAGGCTAGTTCTAGCATATTTCAAAATAGAAAAGCTTATAAATGTAGCAAATAGCTTATAGCCTGAAATCTAGCATATTTTAATTTTCTCTTAGCCTATTTTAATTTTGGTAAATTTTCTTCATAATTGTATGAAATTTGCAGGCGCTGACCTTTGTTTTTACTTTTACTATCGTAATTTCATGAATTTCGACTTAAAATTTCAACAGCGCGACCTTTTTTTTTTTTTTTTTTGCATGAGTTTTGACACAAATTTAGTGTCTAGCTTATTCCAGCTTATTTTTTTCCTCAATCTAGCCTATCTTGTCTCTCAAAATCTGGCAACACTGATATACATATGTACTAACACAGTGTGTTATTGTAAATAGTTGAAAAATATCTCGCGAACTATCTATGTATGTATGTATGTATAAACAAATGTAAAAATAAATATGCACATATAAATGTATATGTTTCACTTTGTTTTGTTTGACTTGATTTAGATGTCTACAATTTACATAAGTACATACAATTGATATATGTACATATGTAATATATTTATATACATATGTAGTATGTATGAGCATAGTATACATATGTACATATGTAGTATGTGCACCTACACCGATGCTTATATTTGAGTGAGTATTTGTTTGCACACAATATCTGAACATAGTATATAAGCACCTACACATCGATGTTGAGTGTATTTTCTTGTTCACAATGATGTCAGCCGCGTTTGCTGATTGTGTATTAAGATCGCATGGACATTGAATTTAAAATTTTCAAATTCAATAAATGACAAATTAAACTAATATGTATATATTTGTATGCATCTATATATTCTCGTGATATGTTCATACATACATATGTATGTATATACATAGATATGTATGTACATATATCGGTAAAGAATTCTCAATTTAGTAAGTCTAGCTCTTACAGTTAATCGATTGACTATGTGTAGCAGATCAAGAATATGTATGTACCTTCTAAGCACAGTTGCCACTCCAAAAAAAAATTTTTGTACCAAATTTCTAAAAACGTACCATTTTCAAAAAAAAATGTACCAACATTTTTTTTTGGTATTTTTTAATATTAAATAATACTTAACTTTGCTAACGGTTTTTAAAAATAAATTTTTATTATTTCATATTTCATTTTATATCTGTTTTAAAATAAAAAGAAAATAAAAAAAAAACTTTCATTTAAGCATTAACAAAGAAAAGTTTAAGCTCGTCCAGCTTAATTCAGTTTTAAAAATGAAGAGTCTTTTGGAGACCAAGCAAAATAAAAGCCTTTGCAATGAAATAATTCTTTACAATACATTATATTGTTTAGGGTCTTAAATTCTAACTTATTTCGTAATTTAGTTTTTATTAATAAAGTTTCATAAAATCTTCGCTTAGTAAGCCACTCGCTGCGAAATTTTCGACTTGCTTTGTGAGAATTGTTGCTATTATAGAATGCATTGTGAGAAGAGTTATACATATATAAAATCTTAAGACTCACTGGCACATCAGCGTCAATCACTTGCCCAGCATTTGCTTTAGTTGCACTTGAAGCTGCCTTTTTCATAATCTTATTAGGTTCATTATATATTTATTATATAAATAATTTGTTGTTTTTCAAAGACACTAGTTACTTACCTATCCATCAGAATATATGCTTTAAAAACTCTTTTAAAAAATATTTTTATAAGAACTGGGTCTGCAAACAACATTTTTCTTATTTCACAAGACTTTATATTGGCGGTCAATATGACTCATACTTATTTTTTTAATTGACACGAAACTTCGCAAATAGATTTGCGTGGAATTTGTTACAATAAAATGTATAAACAAAAAGTTACAAAAAAAAAAAAAATATTAGACTTAGCATCTTAAAAATGTACCGATTTAAAAAAAAAAAAGTGGACCAATGTGCCAAAGCAAAAGAATTGTACCACTTTTGGTACATTTGTACTGTTGATCAACGGATTCGAAACACGGCGAGAATTATTTCATTTTTTCCATTAGTAAACGAGTTGGTAGCAAGAATCTGAGATCGAATAATAGTGTCGGCTATCATAAATTTCGTTTTTGTTACACAGTTTGACTTTTTTTAAAAAATGGAAAAGGGTATTTTGAAATTATGCAAATATGTGTAAAAGGGAGAAAGAGGCATGACAGACCCCATAAAATAAATATATTCTTGAATCTGAATCAATGTAGTCCTCTCCCACTCCCCCACAAATCAAAAAAAAAAAAAAAAACAATTTACGTTTACAATATTTAACGGAAATATCTAAAATAAATAACAAAAACGCTTTGCCATGTTCTCGAACCATGCTAAACAATCGGAAATATCTTAAGTGTTATTCATATTTTAATTTTCAATACAAATACACATACATATACATATGTATGTACATATATGTATAAACGTCGGTGTCGACGCAATCGGCAACGTTGCTGCTGACGCTATAGCGAAAATGAGCGTTAAGTTTGTATGTGTCTATGAACTTGTAAGTGCAAGGATAGGGTCAAAATTTACACATATATTAATATATCATACATATTTTATATTTTCTGCAATTAAATTTGTGCCTTTTAATAAAATTAGATTTTTAAGGCAATAATGTGACATAATTTTAATTTTAGGCATACATATGTATATACTTAATATGTACAACAGCCCAGCAAGCAAAGTTAGGAGTCTGAAAATGAGCCAAACTTCTTAAGTGTAAACACATATTGGAGCGCTTTAAGAACACATTCAGTGATCTTCAGGCAGGGACTAATAAAAAGCTCTAATGTCTGAGCATGTTCGAAATTCAATTATGCAAGAAAGTAAAACCAGTGATTAAAATAACGGAATGCAGAATCAAGCGCGACAAGTAAGACAATTGAAAATTCATAATTTGATTTAGTTTGTTGAATACGCACGCGCGGTACGATCATTTTTCGTTATTAAAAGTGTAAAGTGATGTGATTAAATTACAAATTAATATATAAGTTTCAACATTTTTCTCAAATTTAATACCATAATTGTAATTTATCAATATCATAATTTTTTCATATGGAATAGTTTTTTTCTACTTTTGTTAGTTGTAAGGTCAAATATAAATGTATTATAAAAAAATTTACGTTGTTATTTTAAAAGGGGAAAAGTGCAACCTTCTCTAAATATTCTGCACTTTAATAAGCGTCGAAAAAGAACCTTCCAGGAGGCGTTTCAAGTGCCTCAAAAAGCAACTTTTCCGTGGCTTTTCTGAAGATTTTCTATGTTGCATTGGGAGGATAAAATATATCTGTGTCAGAAATGACTCTTATTGGACTCTGAAATCACCAACATTAAGTGCTTTCATAGAAAAAAAAACCGGTTTGTCGGACTCTTTTTCTAACGGTTAAAGCTCAAAGAAAAGTGTCAGAAATAATTCAAAAATCGTTCAAATTGCTTCTTGGGAGGGGCGTCCAAGCCCTATACTCAATGTGCTCATTTGTTTTTATACACTATGACATTTTTGTAAAAAATGGAAAAAGGCTATCATGAAGTTGTGCAAATGTATGTAAGGAGAAGGAGGCGTGGCAGACCCCATAAAGTATATATATTCTTATCAGCTCGAACGAGCGATCGGATATAAGCCATGTCCGTCATGTTCCTTCCGTCTGTATTGACGTGCGAGTTTCTCAGCAACTATAAGAGCTAGAAAAATCAAATTTTTTGGTAGGTGCTCCTATATCCAGGACACTACGCCTTTTATTTTATTTTTTTTTAGTTCCTCCCCCCTCCCCCGCAAATCGAAAAAAAAACGATATACATATAAGGCAGTACGAAAACTTTAAAAGTTTGAAATAAATCACAAAATTGCCTAGTCATGCTCTCGACCGATTGTGAAAATTTCAGAACGATCGCATAAATTACTTAGGAATTATTTACATTTCAATTTTCAATATAGACAGCAGAGAACGGCAAAAGTAACAAATTTTAACGCACAAGGGTTGCACTGTAGAAAAAAAGGGCAAGAACTGACTCGGACACAAAACAATTTTATGTCTCAATATACCCACTTGCACTTGAAACTTGAAAATACTTTTCAAGTGTTTTAAGTGGTCAGAAGACAAGGCAAAGGAAACTACGTTTGACTGGACTAACCCTTTGCGTGAAATAATTTCGCTAGTTTGCAACAGTGCTCACATATATGCATGTGATTTAATGTGAACGTGACGTCATGTGAACGTGATGTAATATGAAATTGAATATTTATTTATTACCAAGATCATTCACAGTCACTACTTTGTGTTTAGCCTTTGCAGTTTGTCAGCACTGACTGCACGTCGCCGCGAAGACAGGTTGAAACACTTGAAACACTTTTTCGAACCTTTTTCTTGTGCACTATCATCGCGACACATACAATATTTCTTGTGCCATCATCCACTGTTTTGTTTATATGTATCAGTAATACTGGGTTGTACGCACAATGTTTTTAAGAGTGAGTGCACTATTGCCGCTCTCTGACAGACAGCGAGGTGCACGTGCTGACGCGCCATACAAACGTCGCTGCTGACGCGACAGCTACCAGCTGTGACGCGTCCGCTGTTTTGTGTGTATGTGTTCATGAGTGGATGCATGTGTTTGCTGCGATGCCCTAGTCAAAGTGTATCTAAAAGTTGGTGGCGCCCAACTTTAATTTGTCCACTTGTTGTAATTGCTCTTGAGTACAGAAAGAAAAAATGCGTGTATGTATACATATTTAAGTGCTCCGTCCATAAGTCAATGCAAATTACACAAGCAATTTTTCGTATTTTTTTTCTTGTCGAGCAGAACGACAATACTTTCATGTGTTTGTTGTTGCCATGCCTCGCAAGACAATGTGTTGTTTTTCGTTATAAAATGTGTGTTTTTCCACATTAGCTTCCAGTATATTTCTTTGGTCGTACACAATACAAACAATAAAATTGAGATGTTAATTTAGTTTTTATTTCGCATTTAAAATGTATTTTATTTCAGAAAAATAAAATTAAAAAAAGGAAATAAAGCAAATATATTAATATATAACTAAGCTGGATCAAGCTTATACACTTTTAAATTTGGTAGTTGGGAAATTATATTTGTATATTCATAAGTACATAACATATGTATATAAATGTTCATGTGTGTACGTATTTGGGAACGCAGTGCTTTTGACCTTGCTATATACATATATGTACATACATACATCATATATAGATTTTCTTGTTTATTTTTTATTTTTGCTGTCATTTTAAAATTCGTCTGTTCGTTTGTAGGTATTATATGTATGTACATACATGAGTATACATATATACATACATATAAGGGCTATTTGTTCAAGTGATATAAAAGGTAAAATTATAGCAAATTGTGAAATTCTAAGAATTTTTCCCTAAGAAACTCTGCGTCTAAAACAGGGGCGTCCAAAAGCAGCTTAAGAAAACACTAACAGAGGTAAAAATCCGATACTTCAATTCTATTTCATACAGTAAAAAAAATTGGGTATATACATTTTCAAAAAAACGCGAAAAATGAAACAATTTTGTAAATTTAAATCGTCCAAAGCTAAAGAAAAATAAGTGGACAAATTAAAGTAGGGCGCCACCAACTTTAAGATACACTTTGACTAGGGCATGGCAGCAAACACGCATGCACTCATGAACACACACATAAAACAGCGGACGCGTCACAGTTCATTTTCGCTATAGCGTCAGCAGCGATTTAAAAATTAAAAAAACAAAAATAAAAGCGTAGTGTCCTGGATATAGGAGCACCTACATACCAAATTTGGTTTCTCTAGCTCTTATAGTTGCTGAGAATACAAAACTCATACAAACGGACGGACAGCCGGGCATGGCTATATCTTCTCAGCTCGTCTAACTGATCAAGAATATATATACTTTGTAGGGTCTGCCACGCCTCCTTCTCCCTGTTACATACATTTGAGCAAAAATGTCAAAGTGTATAATAACGAAAATTTGTTTGTGTAATTTGCATTGGCTTATGGACGGAGCACGAATATATACACGCATTTGATCTTCCTATACTCAAGAGCAATTACAAAAACAAATGAACACATTGAGTGTAGGCCTTGGACGGGTAAGTAAAATGGTAAAAATTTGGATCAAATTTGTGTATTTTATCATAGCAAACAATTTTCATTTCTTGAAGAATATCTTAGATAAAAAAATATCTCAAAGACTGGTCCATTTTCATTCACATGGATGATTGTACTGAAAATTTCAGATTGTTTTTTTTTCAGTTAGTGTAAATTATAAGAGAAATTTGCATTATATGCTCATTTAATAATTTTTATGGCCTTATAGTGAAAATTTCTGATTTTTTTGTCGTAAGTCATTTTATTGAAAACTCTTTTTTTTTAGTTACATATATTTAAAAAGAATATAGTAAAAAATATCAGCCAACTAGCTCCATCAGCTATTACATATTATATTATATATATATATATATATTATTAAATATACATATTTATATTATTATTATTATTATTATTATAATATACATATAAGTGTATATATCCATGTTTATTTTTTTATAAAGGACTATTATATTATGAATTCAGTTGTTGGTATTCCTAATCAACCGATTTTTTTCTGCGTAAAAACTGTGTGCAGTGTGAATACACTAATTGATATTTTGCAAAATGCCGAAACCTCTAGTCAACTCATGCTGTCTATGTCAGTCCACACGAAATGGCTCAGTTATATGTGGAATTTTAGCCATTATTCTGTCAATAATCACAGTAATCGTTATATTTACAACACGTGTACATTTCAAGACCATTATTTTTGATTTTATACCAAATGATATAGTAAAAATTATATTAGTGATAAATCTATGCATGACGATTTTAATATCCTTGCTAATGATTGTTGGAGTTCTGAAGGTACATACGTGGCACATCTCATAAACCTTAATAATATAAAATATTTATTTTCAAAGCGATATCATTATTTAATGGTACCCTGGGTGGTCCTGGGGATTATGATATCCATAGGACTGTTCATTTCTGTTATCTACACCGGCATTGTCTTCTTCATAGATGGTTTTTTTTTAACTGGCGTCCTGTGGCTAATATTTGGTCTTATTTGCTGTGGTAAGTTTATACTCTATCATCAAATATACTTTCAAAGGTATTGTGGCAACCTTATAATACAGAGAATGTACATGAATACTATACCGTAGAACAGGAAGATTTGACTAGGGGATCGGTGCAAACAATAGTGTAAATCGGGTCTTTTCGATGGGGGAAGAAGTATAGCATTACCTACAAACATAAATTCTCGTCTGCGTAACAATTTTTGTCATCAATTTTATTCTCAAATTATACCAGTCCTGCCTTGTAACATATTGCTGGTGGGAAAGATGAGCACGAAGACTCTCTTTTCATACAATGCGAATTTAATAATAAAGTTATACATTTACAGAGCCTTATTTGTTTATAGATGTGTAAATTATAGTTAAGCGAATGACTGATTACTGTCATATTTATATAAATGTACTTTATGAATAATACAGACAAACCGGTCAGACAAATTAGCCTTTAATCAACTCGGTGATAAATGATTTATATATACATATTATGGGTCCTTTGCGTTTTATATACATTTTCTAAATTTCATGATACCTTCTTCCGTTACTATACATTTTGACATATTTAAAAAAAAAGGCCATTATGAAGTTGTGCAAATGTATGTAACAGGGAGGAGGCGTAGCACATCCCATAAAGATTGAGCCCTGTCCTTTGTGTGTATGTTTGAGCATCTCGGAGACTACAAGAACTAGAGCAACCAAATTTGAGATTAAACCATTTAATAATTTTTTATTTTCATTTTATTTTCAGTTGTACTTACATATTGTTGGTGCGTCGTATATAGCGAATATGCAAATCTAGCGGAGGAAAGTGAACGTGGTCGGTACAATAAGCAACCATATCGTCGTTAGGCACTTACGCCCACCTCAAACATACATATATCGTTCGTTAATTAACGAAACTAAATTGCTTGTGTGTAATTTACTTATATTCTTGACTAATATATTAAAGTTCTTGGGCAGTTCGTATTCAACATTTTACATTTAATCCTTAGATGTTGTTTAATAAGGCAAATATAATTCCTCGCTAATAATGTATTTGTAATATTTATAACGTTAACTTTGTAAAATAAAAGAAGTTGAAAAATCAGTAAAAATCAGTGTTCGAGGTCATTATAGGTTTATTGTGTGTTTCCTCGCAAAGTCTATCAAAAATGTAAATTAACTAAAAAATATGTTGAATGTATCTATGAAGTGGGCATTTATTGTACGTATGTATAACGTATACATTCATACATTGCTATTGGTATGCATTCATAGGTCTGTTCATTTAGAGTTCATTGTGCGAATATTTTGGTTTGAGCTCCTCAATGCGCTTAATAAAATCGGATTTCTCCAGGCAACCTTCACAGCCCTCGTCCCAATCATTAAGAATTTTTTTCAAATCACGTACCTTTAGCTTCTTTAAATCCACTTTGTTTAAATCAATTTGTTTCTCTACAATTTGGATAATTATTATAAATTATACAAATATTTCAAATATAAATGTTGACTTACCATAGCGCAAATCGCAAATTTGCGCATCTTTCTTTTTTAATTTCTCGCACACTTTCTCAGCCGGCATAGACCAGCTTAACGGTTTGCTCAATTCATTCAATATGCCTGTGGCAGACTCTTCAAGACCGCCAAGATAGTAACACTACGTATACATAAGGAATATAATATACATACACTACGTGATATGCCGGTAAAGTGCCCTTGCCCTACTTACAAATCTGTGTTCCTTATTTTTTTGTGTCTTGCAGTAATGCTTAAAAGCGGTTTCTATTAATTTGTAATCCTTCTTTGTCGCATCATCCAGTGTGTCCGAGAAGCGCTTTACCGTTTTTACACAAACTGTAATTCATATTGGTTAAAAATAATCCAGCACATTTTTGTACTTACGTGGCTATTTTCTCACCTTCGCAGTCGTCCTCTTTTAACGCTATCGTCGTATGAGTAACGCTTAATATGAAACATATTATGAAAACAAAGTGTAACGTATTCATTTCAAATCTCATTTATTTTACTAAAATAAATAATTCAACAATATTTTAAAATGCCTACGCTATCTGAAGTCAAATTCTAGTTACTGTGATCTAGGGCTGCCAACAATATATTAATATATCGATATTTTTCGAGAAAATGTTCACGAAGTGTTGTATCGTTGCAAAAGAGATTATTTGCAAACACTGCTGACGTGAACACCCCAGGTGGAGACAAAAAAGTGTTGCAAAATTGAACTTGACAGTTTTTCGACTGCTTTAACTCTGTTATTATGAGATTAAAGATGACCTTTAATAGTGTGAACTCGTCCCTTTTGGATTGGCAATCAGTTCATGATAGAGCTATAAAGTCATCGATAGTTTACGATTTTTTTTGAGGAAACATCGATAACATCATGATAGTAAATTTAATTAAAAAGAAAAACATCACTAGGCAGCAAGCCATGTGTACATCAGAGAACGGCAATTGTGGCACTTTTTAAGCACAATGGTGGCACACACAAAAATCAAGTGCGGGACCATACGCGCACAATGACAACTCGGGAAAAATACGCACACGGACACAACAAAAAATTGCTTGTGCGGCGCACAAGCAACGCTCAAAACACCCAGAGAGACACAAGAAAAGGTCTATTGTGATTTCAGCCACAAGGAAGCAGATGTTCGCCAAGAAAAATGTTCGCAAACCCAAAATACGATCGGCTGGCATATAAGCATAAGCGAGAAACAATATCGCTTGCTGTCTCGCTCTGTCTGCATTGGCAGCGACGCCGACGCGACAGCAGGTAGCGAAACAGAAGCACGCAGAAATATTTTGACCCTTTTCTTGTGTTTTGCTTCGGGTAAGAATTGCCTGCGCACAAAATTCTGCTCAAATCATTTCTTATACGCACAAGTAATTGCATTGTGGTCTGATCCACAATTTCGCTTGTGTGTGGCAGTACTACCATGGTGTACGCGTTGTGTTCTTAGTGGTGCGTGCACTCATGCCGTTCTCTGATGTACATTAATAAGGGAAATAAGCGGAATGAGAAGCTTACCAAAGCGTTAAAGTAACAAGAAGCAAATACTCAACATCGTTACATCCAGCAACTATGATCATCTTCTACGAAGAACACACTGTGGAAAGCTCATCCAACTCCATGCTCACCAACCGTGATGCCTATAAGAAACCAACTGCAGTGATGAAGACAGAGCCAAAACATTTGCAGGACTCCTTAATAATGTGTTTCAGGCAAATCCTGCCACCAATGCATTCACAATACCAACATTACCAAGTGACTCTCAGCTTCAACAAAA
>NC_046605.1:22704995-22733838 GCF_011750605.1 Drosophila busckii
AAACCACCTTTGTACTTCTATAAAAATTAAACCAATAAAAAAAGACAAAGTCATAAGTATGAAAATATTATCAAATGCAAAAATGCCTTGTACGCCCAGAAAAACGATTGTGAATCCCATAACGATAAAATGATTTGTCATAGAGATAATATTGTAGACTTAAAATACGATACTTGTATAACCCCTCTGTTAAATCACCCAAAAAAATACAATCACGCATAAAAATAGACCAAGATGAAGTAGATCCGAAGGGAAGCTACCTCATACAATTCGAAAACTCTACAATAAGAACTGGCGACGACGAATACAAAGCCGGCGAGGCAAGATACACAGAAGCGATTCCACCACTCTTCCAAATGATGGCAGAGAAAACCAAAGCTGAGGAAGTACTATCGCTACAGATGTTAGAAGAACTTAACGTCAACAACACTCTGAGACTGGACACGCTAAAATCCGACAACTTCAAGGCAAACTCCATCAGCTTCGCACTTTCTAGTAATTTGGTGATTACCTTCACTATACTGGCTATGTTGATATGGAAACTCAAATCGTGCGCAGCGTCAAGTATATTTCGGTCATTAACGTCTGAGAACCAGACGGTAATTCGATCCTCGAAAAGTCGACGGAAACGTCAACAACAACAACTACACCAGCGAAGACGCAATGCTGACAATTGCAGATCCAGCAATACAGCCAACTGCAAATCAAGCAGGTGCAGCGGTACAACAACAACATCCATGAGCCAGTCAGCAACTACAACGGAAACGGGGGCAACAAAGTAGCGATGGGAACGACGGAGCAGCACCGTTGGCAGAACAACAGGCAGAGCCCTCTTCATAATAAATTATATCAGAATTTAAGTTCAGTTTGTAATTGGTAATTCAAAGAGAAGAAATACAAGTACAAGTTAAAAAACTAATCGACAATAAGATAGTCGAACCGTCTGTATCACCATATTACAGCCCACTTTTGTTAGTTCCGAAGAAATCTCTTCCCGGTTCTGACAAGAAAAATCGGCAATGTTCTAGGCATATGCTTAAAAACATAACTAGCGTTTTTGAGAAATGTTGGAAGTACAATCTAAAGTTACATCCCGAGAAATGTTCATTTTTCTTGAATGAAGTCACATTTTTGGGACATAAATGCACAGATAAACGAATCTTGACAGACGACATAAAATACGTCAGTGAAAATTACCCAGTCCCACACGATTGCAATTACTATAGACGTTTTATTCAAAATTTGGCCGATTATGCTCGTAATAACACGATTATGTAAAAAATATGTTGAATTCGAATGGACAGTAGATTTTCATCTCAAATCGGCATTAATAAATCTAAATTTATAAAAATAGCCTGATTTTAGCAAAAAACTTTGCATAATTTTGCAAGTAAGCAAGCATGTGTAGCAGTTTTAAGTCAAACCAAAAATTGTAAAAAAGTAATAAAAACACAACATAATAAGAATTGGCAGCAATTCATTGGGCTATAACTTATTTCAGAAAATATGTTTATGGTACACACTATACTGTCAAAACGGACCACAGACCGTTAAACATACTTGTTCTCAATGATAAATCCAAGCTCAAAGCTAACGCGTATGAGTCTTGAATTGGAGGAATATAATTTCACAGTTGAATACCTGAAGGGTATGATAACTTTGTAGCGGATGCGTTATCAAAAATAACCATCAAAAACCACCAAAAAGAGCCACCAAAATAGACAAAAATCCTGCGCAGGAAATAAAGAAAGAATCAACAATGACGAAGTACGAAAAGTAGTAAATAATATGCTGTTTCTTTAAACATTGGAAGAGAATTATTGCAAGATGTGATTTATATACTAATGGAAATTTTGGCTTAGGTAAGTTCTTCCAAGGGCAAATGCAAGCCAGTATAAATAAAATCAGCCAACTCAATGTGGCACCGTGGGAAAATATCTTTGAACATGTTTCAATCAATATTTTCAGATATTTTGGGCAATAAATTATTGAGTTCTTTGACTATAATGACTATAATTAAAATGAAAATGAAAAAGAAGCAATTTTGTCTACATTTCACAACGACCCCATACAAGGAGATCATGCAGGCATTACAAAAACCTTGGCCAAGGTAAAAAGACATTCTTATCGGAAAGGTACATATGAAAATTTCAAAAATGCCAAATGCATCTACATACCCAATTTGGTTGCTCTAGCTCTTAGGCTTAGTTTGTCTTGCTGATCAAGAATATACATACTTTGTGAGGTCTGCCACGCCTCCTTCTCTCTGTTACATACATTTGCACTGCTTTATATTACCCTTTTCCATTTTCTACAAAAACGTCAACGTGTATAAAAAATATAACATCTACCGCACACCATCACCAAACAGTTGGAAAAGGCGAAAGAAGTCACAAAACTTTCAATGATAACATACGTTCATATATGTACATATATCAGTTGATAAAACAGATTGGGACGTATGGCTTAAATATTTCGTATACTGTTTCAACACGACCACTGGCACCACTAAGCATACACTAAGATGCTTAGTGATGGCACATAACTATTGCTCGAAATTGTACGAAATTGTTTTTGGTAAAACAAGTAATTTAAGAAAATATTTTAATAGCGGAGATAACATAGAACCAATATACAATATTGATAACTATGCAAAAGAAAGTAAATATAGATTAGAAATAGCTTATAAAAGAACTAGACGAATGATAAAAGAAAATAAGAAAATGAATAAGAAAATATATAATAGAAACGTAATAAACGTAGATATATCAGTAGGAGATAAAGTCCTACTCAAAAATGAAACCGGACATAAATTAGATCAAACATATTTAGGGACCTATATAGGAGAGAAAATAGAAGATAGGGAAAAATAATAATTATAGATACGAAAAAGAAGAAGCAAAAGGTATACAAGGATAGACTAAAAATATTAGGTTGTTTGGTAATGACATACCGGTTTTTGCACACAAATTTCGCGCTCCGATTATGAGGTCAAACGGAATCGTATCTGCCAATGCTACATCGGTTGTCGAGTTTAAGAATTATAGTCGATCGTAATTGAGTTCTCAAACGATAAAATTTAATAAATTTTTAAATTTTATATAGCGCAAGGAAAAACTGTTGCAGAGTCTCGCCAACAGATTGTTTCTGTCGTAGGAGATAACAAACTATCAATTCAAGACGCTTAACAGTGGTTTATGCCACTCCGAAGTGGTAATTTTGTCACCGAAACCCCCAAACCCGCCGGACGACCAGTGACGGATAAAATCATAGAAAAAATCGATCGAGATGGTCATGTACCTTTAGAGACTATTAGAGAAATCACAGAGAAGCTCCAACTATGCACGGAAACCGTCCAGAGGCATTTAAAGTCGAAAGAAAGAAAAAATAAGCTAGATGTATGGGTGCCTCATGAGTTATCACAAAATAACCTTTCGGACAACGTCTTAATCTGCCTATCTCTGCTGACCATAATAAACTCGACTCATTTCTGGATCAATTGGTCACTAGCGGTGAAAAATAGATCACATGTGACAACACCAAGCGTAAAATATCCTGCTGGAAGCTCGCTGAGTCGTCTCAAACGGTGGCAAAGCCAGGATTGATGGCTAGAAAGGTTTTTCTGATTATATGGTAGAATATCAAAGGAATTATCCATTACGAGCTGCCCTATTGCCAAACCATTAATACTGACCTTTACTGTCAACAACTGGAGCGATTAAAGATCGCACTGGAATAGAAGTGGAGAGCCATGGTGAAACGTAAGGGCATTGTGTTCAATTATGACAACAAAAGACCCCCTACATCTTTGGTGACTCGTCACAAGCTACATGTGCTTGGTTAAAAAGTTTTAATGCATCCACCCCATAGTCTGGACATCGCCTCAAGCTATTGCATTTTTTTCTTTTTTGCAAAAATTTTTTTGATGGGCAGAAATTGAAAACAAAAAGGAAATTGGGGAAAGCGAATAACGCTAATAAGGTAAATAAATTTATACATCTTAACTAACAATATTTTTGAGTTTTAATTTTGAAAAGTTTTAATTTCTATACTACAAAGCTATTGAAAAAACTATAGCTTAACAAGTGTAATTTCTTAAATAAATTCGGTGTTGTGCTATGCTATGCTGGCCAAAAAAGAGCAAACACCAAAATTTGACGCAATTATTGCCAATCTCAGGTCTATTGGAAGGTTTTTTAATTTCATGTTTATTGATAAAATCTTAACGTTATTTCAATTAATGTCAGATTTACGCAGCTGAAATGGATGATACTCTAAAGGACTGTGCCCCAATGTGATCTACCGAGTATCTAAATTTAGTAAGCAAATTATTGTTTTTGATTTAGACGATTTTTTTATAAAGGCCGAAAAAATCGATTCACTGAATTTCTTTTTTCAGTTCTTACTCAGTGGTGTCATTTCCACCTGTTTTTTAAGTACGATTTGGGAAAATTTTGAAAACAGCGGGCAGAGGGAATTCTAGATTTATTCTCAACTGTAGGATTTTTTTTAATTGATCTTTTACTCAGTTTTACAACTAGTTTTACTTGAAGGTCGCTAGAAAACTTCATTGCAGATTAGCAAAATCAGCATTATATTATATTATTAATTGTGTAATTCACCGACCAAGTACATTTTTCGATTACACAACTAAATTGTGATTCGAAACCATAAAATCGATTTATTTGATTAATTAATTAATTAATTAATTGTGGCCATATTAATAATATACATTTTTTATACATTAGAGCTAGTGATGCAAGTTCGACGGAAAACCTCGATGTCGATCTCCGTCGATGTTTTCAAAATAGACCATCGATGCATCACTTAAAGTCGGTATAAAAAAAAAATCGGAAAACATTACTAAAAAAAACATCTATGTTCGAAGCATCGATGAATTTTGTAAAAATTAATGGTCCTAATTCTTTCTTTACTATTTTATTTTTTTTTAATAAGGTATACGGGGTATTCCGTGTACCCCTTTATGACCTTGGTCTCTGTTGGTTCAGCCCAGATGGGCGCGCCGGCTAGTCTTACAACTAGCGTTATCACATCCTAATTCTATTATTTTTGTTTTATGAGTAAAAACTTCAAGCAAGCTTCCGTAGTAATTATATATTTTATTTTTATTTTTTAGATATTAAATGAAAATGATAATGAAATGAAACTTAAAAAACAAATAAATAAAACTAGTATGCTTTCATAGCAGTCTTTGAAAGCAGTTTAAAATTTTAAGAGACAAAAAACTTAAAAACAAATATAACAAATCTTTCACAGCAGTTTTTCAATTTGTTAGATGTTTTTAATTCCTTCGCACATATGGTGCATTTAACACAAGTTGTGTTCACTTTTGTGAAATATCTCCAACAAAAGCGGGAAACGATGTTTTCAAATCAAACATCGATGTACATGTACATCGGAGTCAACATCGATGTTGAAAAATTACAACGTCGATGATTGAAAATTCTCTGATACATCAATATATCGTCGATGCATCGATGTATAGTCCGAGAATTTAAAACATTTTACAATATGGCTGAGATAAATTCCGTTTAAGCTTTGCAATGCTTTTGGTAGCTAACTAAGGTGGTTAATAAAATAGTAAAATTTAAAATAATCTTTGGTTTTTAATTATTTGAATAGTCTCAAACTATTCGCACTATCAAGTATTTGTCATTGTGATGATTAATAATTGAAAATATTTCACGTTGTAGTTACATACATATATGTAAAGATATGTATGTACATACATATCTATATAATTATTAACATTATTTTCTAAAAATTAGATTTGACATGTACATACAAGGATGTATAAAAGTGCATACATAGTACATATATGTACATAGTACATATGTATTGTATAAATATATATGTATGTGTGTATGTACATATGTAGGTCAAGAAATTCTTTTCTACTATCTACATATGTATGTATATACATATAACGTCTCCGATACCTGTGATGTCGTTTCGTGATTGCCAATATGAAAAGGCAGGCGTCCTAACAACGCCTTTGCAGTATAACCAGGCCGGTCAAAGCGTTGGTGCGTTAAGAAGTGACTAATTTGTTACCGTTGGCAACTACAAAGCGACAGCTAGCCACAATTATATTTACCTGTTTGATTTTTGAAACTTGCAGTTTGAGGTTTAAGGTGTCTTAAGAATGACAGACGTGAAATTCTCGATTGTACTACCTTATAATTCAGATGAATCAATTAGACTAACTAAATTGGCCATTCGAGGCAGTTTACTGCCAGATCCTCAGGAGTAAGTTACATAGATAATTATATATGTATACATACATATGCATAATGAACATTTTTAATTGATTGTACTACTACTTTTTGGAGTTTTCTAAATTAATAATAATAATAATGCTACATATTTTCCACAGTCAATGACATCATCAAAACAAAATTGAAGCACAAATGTACGCCCTACTTACACTAGCACACACATTTTTATACACTTTGACATTTTTGTAAAAAATTGAACATATATTCATTGTTTAATACATTCATATGTGCATATGTATTGTATAAATATATATGTATGTGTGTGTGTACATATGTAGGTCAAGAAATTCTTTTCTACAATCTACATATGTATGTATATACATATAACGTCCCCGATACCTGTGATGTCGATTCGTGATTGCCAATATGAAAAGGCAGGCGTCCTAACAACGCCTTTGCAGTATAACCAGGCCGGTCAAAGCGTTGGTGCGTTAAAAAGTGACTAATTTGTTTCCGTTGGCAGCTACAAAGCAACAGCTAGCCACAATTATATTTACCTGTTTGATTTTTGAAACTTGCAGTTTGATGTTTAAGGTGTCTTAAGAATGACAGACGTGAAATTCTCGAATGTACTACCTCATAATTCAGATGAAACAATTAGACTAACAAAACTGGCCATTCGAGGCAGTTTACTGCCAGACACCCAGCAGTAACTTACATACATAATTATAAATGTATATGAACAATGGACATTTTTAATTGATTGTACTACTTTTTGGAGTTTTCTAAATCAATAATAATAATAATGCTACATATTTTCCACAGTCAATGACATCATCAAAACAAAATCGAAGCACAAATGTACGCCATACTTACACTAGCACACACATTTTTATACACTTTGACATTTTTGTAAAAAATTGAAAAGGGTATTATGAAGTTGTGCAAATGTATGTAACAGGGAGAAGGAGGCAGACCAATGCAGGCAGAGCGAGACAGCAAGAGATATTGTTTCTCGCTTATGCTTATATGCCAGCCGATCGGCCTCGCGCACATTTCCTTTGCGCTTGCTTCGTTGCGGCTAAAAACACAACGGACCTTTTCACGGATCTCTCTGGGTGTTTTGTGCGCCTCACACACAATTTTTTGTTGTGTCTGTGTGCGTAGATTGTCCCGTGTTGTCATTGTTCGCGTATGGTCTCGAACTTGTTTTTTGTGTGTGCTACCATTGTGCTTCAAAAGTGCCACAATTGCCGTTATCTGACCCAATCCCAGACGCTATTATTATTTTTATTTCCTGCCTCCTCCCCCGCAAATAAATAAAATCGGATTAAGCCAACAATATTAAGCAATATTTAAAAATCTGAAAAAAATCACAAACACGCTTTATCATGTTTTGACCGATTTTAGAACGATCCACATTTGCACTGAAAATATAAAACTTTAATTGTATATATTTTCCTATATAATTGTATATGTATATATATTAATATATAAAAAATATAATTTTAATATATTAGCCGAAAGCGACGAAGATATCAGTTATGAGGTTTTTATCCGATCGTTCTATTACTACTTTCAGCATCCGTCGAGAACAAAGCGTTTTTCTTATTTATTTTAGTATTTTCAGTTAAATTTCGTTGGCGTAAACAGTATTTTTTCGATTTGCGCAGGTGGAAATAAAAAAAAGAGATTGGGGTTGGATATATGAGCACACAAAGGGATACTAAATTTGGTTGCTCTAGTTCTTGTAGTTGCTGAGAATCAGTTGCTCAGACAGACGTACATGGCTATATCGACTCGGTTTGTTTTGCTGAGCTTAATGATACAGCTTAAAATGTCAAAGTGTATAACAAAAGTGTTCCAATAGACAAAAGAACGCAAAAGAATCTGGCGTTGAGAAGCAGTTGCTCAAACATTCAGACGGAATGGCTATATCAACTCAGCTCGTCGAGCGATCAAAAATATAATATACTCTCCCTATTCAATACATTGCACAACTTCCATGGGAATACCCTTTTTCCATTTTTTACAAAAATGTCAAAGTGTATAAAAAGTATATGCATGGCATACTTTTTAACATTTTACAAAGCTTGTATTAAATTTTAAATCTTACCTTAGATTCGAATATAGCCACAAATTAAATTTATAGACACCAACTTTTATTAAAATATAATGAAAAATACACAATTTTTTTTCAGATTCTCCATTAATTTTGTGAACAGCCTCAATTGCACAGATAATTTAACTTATCATCTTAAAGTTAAGGTGCCCACACAAACAATTGTCGAAAACTACAAACTGAATGGCGAGTGGAGCAACTCACATCGGGAAAAATATTTAAATATCTTCGATGGTAAATGCGAATTGAATATTACAAATTTGAACAGTATTTAGTCGGCATATACAAATATTCCTTCGCAGAATTCTCATTTTCACTTGAGTTTCAATTCGACTATGATAACTCTACCATTAATGTATACCAGGTGTGGGGGCAGGGCCATAACTTTGTTACAAAATTCGAAACATTATTCGCCCTCTCCGAGATACAGTCAACTCAAGTGTGGGGTGATGTTCGAAAAATTGAAGCATTTGAATTAAGCTATGATTGAGAGCAAAAACCGTAATAGCACTAATCATAAGGTTATATACTAGTATAGTAGTGTAATATTCAACATTTTTAACATATTTTTTCTTTTGCAAGGTATACTACTCTTAGCACTTAACCCAAAAAAAAAAAAACACAAGAGTTATGAATTATTTGTATGAAAAATTAAAAATTCAATATTTATCGAAAAGAGAAAAGATTTCTCAAATAAGTTTTTTTTATGGTTTAACACTAGTCTATGGTATGACAATTCCACGATGTGTACAAGTTCCAAAATTACACACCGACAGCAACAAAAGTATCGAAAACTTAAAATCATTTATTATTAGCAACATGAAATGACAAACGTGATCAAATTTTCACATATGTCGCTTGTGACAATAATTTGTTCATCCCAATTTATTATAGTAACGGTCTTAGATACATGTACTATTTTAAATTGAATTTTTTTTATTAGTATAAAAGAGATTGGATGTTAAATTACTAAAAAAAAAAAATATGTCAGTGAAAATCGCCAAGATATAATGTAGTCTAATGTTGGCAATATCAAATGTTTTTTTTTGCGATGCTAAACAAATTATATGGCATGCTTTGAAAAATAAGTTGCCAAATATGGGACACCTGAGTTACATAACTTAAAATATGCTTTGCACTTGCTTGACAAAATGTTTTTATATCTTGATATAAAGCACATCATAGATTATACCTCAGCGAAATAAATATTGGTGATAAAGTCTACAATATCTATCCATGCTTTTCCGTCCGCCTGAACTTAGGGACTATAAGAGTTATAGCAATCAATTTGGTACGTATGTGCTACTAGCAGTACACTTTTTTATTTCCATCCTACTTCTCCGCAAATGGGCAAGCCAGTTTTAAAATTCTTTTGCTGTGAAAAGTGTTGTCTTTGTTGAGCTAAAATACGTACATAGCTAGGTTATATTAAAAAATTGCTAGAAATAGTTAAGCACGAAATTAAAAATGTTAAAAAACAGCTAACATTATTTCCCAAGGTAAATTAACAATATATTACGTAAATTAAGAATAAATATTAGTAAATAAAACAATGTATTTTTTTTTTTAAACTTATTGTATTGTTTATTATACTTAAAATACATCCTATCGGTAAGGGAGCTTAAAAAGTAAAAAAAATCACTTTATAAAAACTCTGATTTTTAGCTAATAGCATTCTATAAAATGTAATAGTTATTTCAGTTTCAAAACTTCTAGATCTAGCTATTATGTAACAATAAAATAAAAAAATATTTTAATTGATTTTTGGTATGCTTTGGGTTTCTTTTAATAAATTTAAATAGTGGTCTTGTCTCTGTACCAAATTTGATTACTCCAGTTCTTTTAGCCTTTCGCTTCTTGTTGTTTATACAGACAGACGGTCCAATCGACTCAGTTTGGCTTGCTGATGATGAATGTTACGTACATTGTCACAACTTCACTCTAAACCTTTCTATACTTTTGCACGATTTGACAATATATTTAAAATATTAATCACATCGGCTTAAGTTTATAACCTATAGTTTTTTATAGTAGCATTTTGTCTTCATTTTTCTGTGGAAAACATCTGCATTCATTTATAGTTTCTAAATTATCGAATTAGAAAAGGCAATAGCAATCGATATATTCTAATTTATACTTTCAGCGCACTATGGTCCCAAAGTCGATTTTTTTTTGGCATAAAGTCCACAAATAAAGCTAGGGACTTGAAATTTGTCATGAACTTTATTTAGAATATTTTAGTATTTTGTATTTTTATGCGACGTCACAACCTGTATTTTTATTTACATTAAATTGCATATTTACCTACATTTTAGTCTGCAATTTCAAAAAATATACGAATTCACCTGCAACATGTGAGTTTTTCTCGAAAAGGAGGAAAAATGGGGGAAACTATTACTGCGCGGTGAAAAACGATACTTATAAAAACCAACGTACGTTATTAGTTTTTCTCAAAAAGCCTCTGCTTGTTAGTTACACTCTAAGAAAAATAGAGAACAAATTTAACAACTAAAAAACTAGGACTACACATAAAAATACTATTCAAAATAGATAATACATACCTTTATCTTCATTTTACATTGTTAAATTATTTTAATTGACGCGAAAATATTTAATTCTGACAATAACTAAAATCTTGTCAAAAAACATTTTTTTTTGTTTTAAGCATCTGATTGAATGTGGACTTTTAGGAGCTCACAAAAAACTTAACATAAAACTATAAATTTTTTAAAAATGATAGTGTATGTGTGCCATGTATTTACTTTAAGATTGCATCAGCAAAAAGTCAAAATTCTTGAAATTTCGACTTTATGCCAAAAGAATCGATTTTGGGACCATAGTGCAGCGGTGTGAAAGATGTGCCGAAAAGCGACGAATTCAATAGCATATTTGTATAAGCCAGCAAACAAGCCATATGATTTATATGGTCTTATGAATATTTTATTGATAATAATAAAAGTACTATAAGTTTCCTAGACATTTTGGATATTGTTTAAATTATTATCATTTAAATGTACGTATACTTTTATTTATATAATTTATAAATATTTACAGTATTCTTAAAAACACAAGAACGTTGATATTACTCTTGAGATGTAGTTTGCATTGCATTCTTAATAGCCTTATATAGATTTTGCCTAGTATTTTTTTGGATTATTGATAATTTAATAAGTAAATAAAATTCAAATTATAAATAAATATGTAAATGTATATATAAAAAAAATAAAAGATCTTCAGCAACGAGAATAATTTATTTTTACTGATTATTGCACATTTAATTTTACTCTCAACTTTGTCAACAAAATTAAAATTTTGTTGCATAGGTAAATAGAAAAAAATAACGAACTAATAAAAACGCTATTCTCAAATCAATTATGTAAAAATGCAGGTGGTGAACGCATTAAGTCAACAAAATTAAAATTTTGTTGCATAGGTAAATAGAAAAAAATAACGAACTAATAAAAACGCTATTCTCAAATCAATTATGTAAAAATGCAGGTGGTGAACGCATTAAGCAGAACTCTTTAAAAATAATGACTAGATAGGACTACTTTTCAAGCTTAGAAGCTATTGGATTTTCTGTGCCAACGGCATTTTGGTATTGGGGAAAACCAAGTTGAACAAAGTTGGACAAAGATGTTTGAATACTGGAATCGGAAGCCTGCCTAATCGTAATCGTATTCCCATCCAAATCCACTTGCATTATTTGCGGCTGTTGCTGGGCCTCTGGTTTTTGGTGTATTTGTTGCTGTTGGTGCTATAGATTTAAAATAAAGATTCACACAAAATTATGGACTAAGTGCTTTTACATGCGTGTACCTTGAGTTCGTATTGATTAACCTGGTTGGGCGTAGGTGATGGTTGCACTTCTGCTTTCCCGCTTAGAGATTTTTTGTGCATCTCATTGTGCTTCTCAAAGAGCTGCTTGGATGGAAAGTTTTTGTTACAAATCTCACAGTGGTGCATCCGCGTTTCACAAGTCTGTGTATTATGTGAGCTGAAAATATAAATCAATTTAAGCATGTTTTCCAACAACAAAAATTTAATAAATCTCTTACCGTTTATGCTTATTGAGATTATCCTTACGAGAGAAGGGCTTCTTGCACTCATCACAGGTGTACATTTTTTGTCCTGAGTGAGAGACAAGATGGCGTGACAAGTGCTCTTTGCGACTAAACGCCTTGTCACAGCCATCCTCGCTGCATTTAAAGGGTCGCAAGCCTGCGTGCAGTTTCACGTGCTGAGTGAGATGCTCCTTTTTCTTAAATTCCCGTTGGCAAGTTGGACATGTAAGTGCATGCAAAGCTAATGCGGACGGCGTTGTTGATGCTCCCGTATTTGTTATACTAGTGATTGCCACCTGTGCCGGTTGTTGTTGTGGCTCGGAGACCTGGTGTTGTGTCAAGGTTCGTTGGAGCGCGGGCACAGGCAATATCTGTGGCGGCCGGGTGTGCTTTGGCCGTGCAGTCGATTCGTGTTTTAGTGGTTTAGCTAACGATTTATTTTGGTTTGCCTCTTCCAGACTCTGTGGCAGTTGCTGCGTTTGCACCTGCACGAATTGTGGTTGCACTGCGGATGTAGTTGGTTTAGGTTCTGTCTTTGGGGTTCCCTGAGTTGGAATGCGGCTGATAGTTATGTTTTGTTTGTTTAGCAACGGAATTTTCTTGCCAGTTTTGAGTTGCTCTTGATGTTGCTGCTGTAGCGTCTTGCTCAACTTTGTAATGGTTGTGTGAGACGAGAGCCTCTGTAAGGCAGCCACATTGCTCGGTGCTGTTGCTTTCTTTTCCTTCACATGCTCTTCACGTATGTGGGACACATTGGGGTTTAAAGCGACACCAACACTAGATGCATTCAATGGGTTTGGTTTATATTTGGTGACTTGCTGCTGATGCTGGGTATGATGTCCGGGCGAAAGCACTTTAAATGTAACCGCCGCATCGTTTCTGCCGGGGCTAGAGGATTCGCCACTAACATTGCGTATAACTAGCTGCGATGTGTTCGTATTTGCATGCGGTGATCTTATAATTTGGTTCGATGTCACTAGCGCTGTGGCAGGCGGCAATTGTTGTTGTTGTGGGGCTGGCTGTGGGGCAAGAAATTGATTTGATTGTGTAGTCTGTATTGCCTGATGGAAATTCGATGTGTTGGCTCGGGTTTGGGGTGTCAATTGCAATGTCGCTGGGATGGAAGTAGGTGTCAGTTGCATAATGGGCTGACCATCAGCAGTCGCCAATTGCGGCTGAAGCTATTGTGGCAAGATAGTAATAATATAAGCATTGGTAGTAAGGTAAGTATTGGTCAATCATAGTTGGTAACATACCTTCATTTGTACTTGGTATGTGGTGGGAAGGACAAAATTTTTGGTGTCAATATGCGCCACAATCTGCTGATCTGAGTTCTCATCGCGAATGGTGATAGGCAGAAAACATTTATTGGGTGAGAGCATATTAATAGCACTATTGCTCCCAGAAACTTGATTCCCTGTTAGGCTTGATAGTAGGGCAGCAGCATTAAGCTGTTGTGGGCTCAGTGGGGCAGCTGCCGAGATCGCACCCGCTCCGCTGCTTGTAGAAGAGCTGACATTGGAAAGAAGTTGCAGTTGAATTTGAGGTTGACTTGTGCAAGCAACGCCTCCAAATTGTTGCAATGTTCCAGCAAATTGAGGGGTTGGAATTGGCGAGGAAAGCACTAAATTCAGTTTCGGTTTTTTGCTTTCTGAAGAACCTATGCCATCTTCTGCTGTGCAACCTGTAAGTTGAGCTTGTGCCTGCAATTGGTTTGTAATCTGTTGTAGTTGCTGTTGCAGTTGAAGTTGCTGAAATTGATGCCAAATGGCTTGTTCATTTATCTGCTGCGGCTGCACCTGGACTTGAGCTGACTCAGTCACAATCGCCTGCCCATGCATTGAAGAAAGCGCTGACTGAGAATGTTGTGTCTGTAACTGTTGCTGCAAAGGCTGCTGCTGCTTAATATTACATACTGTAGCGGTGGAGGATGTGTTCTGCACGTTATCCTTCTTGCCAAGCGGAGTGATTTTGATATCCGGCTTTAGACGTATGAACTCTTCCAATGTGCTGCAATGTTACAAATAGAAAATGTATTACGTTGCCTCTTATTACTTTTAAGCGTTTTATATTGCTCACTTTTGTTTTTCGGCCTTAACTTCAGCTTGGAATTGGGATTGTGTTACGTTATCAACACTGATGGAATATTGCTGCTGTTGCTGACCTTGTGGCTGTTGTTGTGCATGTGGTTGAGTTTGTACCTGCATTCCGACTGCACGGATTATACTGGTGAGCAAATCATTAGGCTGATTGGCATTACTACTGCTGCTGTTGTTTAAGCTGCCGCTTCCAAAAAGTCCCCCAGATGCAGTGCCCAATACACTAAGGCTCTTACCGGTCTCGCTAATAGCATCCCTTATAAATACTTTGTCATCACCTTGCAACGTGCGATGATTAAGCCAATTAGCGAGTATAGTCTGCGAGTTTTTGGAAATACTACGCATCTCGTCTATTTGTTCCACCTGCTGAATACACTGCGCACAAATAACCTTTGGCAATCTGTCCTTTTCATCAATCTGCGTAAGAACAAATTATTTTACAATCTCAATTATTGCTCTTTGATACTCTAGTAACACCAGGCACACACTCACCTGTATTGAAAGACAGTCAACAATTTTTTGAGAGAGATTTTTGGCGCGCCCATCTGACGAGAAAATGTTAATCCTTTGTTCACTACAAGCAGTGCATATCCGGCATAAATCCCAATAGTTAATGCAGAGAACATTTGACATATTTCTTGATCACACTCACAGTTCTTTACAAAAATATGTTATTTATTCAGATGCTGTACAGAAATGTTTTTATGCGCTCAATAGTTATTTGTTTGCGTACAGAATACATTCACACATTAAAGCACACATTTAATTTACGCTGTGGCTTTAGGCATTTTTTGTGCATTTTCCGATAGAGTTATGGCACATTGACTGTTCCGTTTGACAAGCAGTATTGTTTATTTATACTTTTAATTTCTTACAAACTGCAGATCTACATAAATAGACGCTAGAGTAGGAGCTTGCATCGAGGACATATCGACAGAATAATTTTCTCAATAGGTTTGATATATCGATAGTCAAGTATACTCTTATTCCTGACATTAAGCCAACAACTGGATCTTTTTTCAGATAATTCTGTCTTAAATTGCAGATTTGCTGCAGATTTTACTGCAGCAAAGTATAAATATTACAATACAGATTTCTAATACTAAAAAGAAGTATGTATGGGTGAAACATCGATGTTATTTTAGATCATTAGATTTCTGCTCGATTGCCGATCAAATCGATATGTATGTTATACATTAGTTTTGGCCACACTGTATTTGTGTGCAATTGCGTGACAGAGTGCTGAAAAAACTTAATCTTCCAAATTTTTACGAAAACAATTTATGAAAAATGGGTTCTCGTAATGAGTGTCGAATTTATGTTGGCAATCTGCCTCCAGATATTCGCACAAAGGATATACAGGATCTGTTCCATAAGTTTGGCAAAGTCACTTTTGTTGACTTGAAAAATCGGCGTGGTCCGCCATTTGCATTTGTGGAATTTGAAGACGCGCGGTGAGTAATAAAATAAATTAATACGAACTGAACTGAACTATTCATATATTCATACATATGTTTATAAACATGAATATATATAAATATGTTTGAAACATGAAATTAAAAAAAGTAATTGACATTTTTTCAGCGATGCCGATGATGCTGTAAAGGCGCGTGATGGGTACGATTATGACGGATATCGTTTACGCGTCGAGTTCCCGCGAGGTGGTGGACCAGGTAGCTATCGCGGCAATAATCGTAATGATCGCAGCCGGGATGGCGGTGGTGGACGTATGGGTGGACGCGGACCTCCAGCGAAGCGTTCACAGTATCGTGTTATGGTTACTGGTTTACCTAGCTCTGGTTCCTGGCAGGACTTGAAGGATCACATGCGTGAGGCTGGCGATGTTTGTTTCGCTGACACATACAAAGACGGATCCGGAGTTGTGGAATTTTTGCGTCATGAAGACATGAAATATGCTATTAAAAAATTGGATGATTCACGTTTCCGTTCACATGAAGTAAGTACATAACGACTTTATTTCGATGAATGGAACCGAAAGTTATTATATTTAAAATATAGGGAGAAGTTGCCTACATACGAGTGCGTGAGGATAGTGGTGAAAATGATAGAGGCGGTGGTGGTAGCGGGGGCGGTCGGGATTATCGTGACAGGTAATTGTAATGTTTTGAAATCCCTGCCAAATCTTTTTAATGTCCCTCAACACACTTTACATAAATAATAATATGTTTTATGTTTTACAGGTCACGCTCACGTTCTTTTTCCTCACGACCACGTCGTCGTGGCACACCGACTTATTCTCCGGTGCGTCGTCAATCCTATTCAAGGTCTCGCTCTCGCTCTAATTATTAAATGCAACAGTCATTAACTATTACTTTTAATATTTCTTACGAGCAGGAAAAATTAAAAAAGCATTTTAGGCGCTCTGAAGATCAAGATCCCTCAGTTATTAACCTCACGCTTGTGCAGACAAGTAAAATATTTTCAAAGCATTAATTACATTTATTTCAAGACAACATTTAACTCAAGACTGGAGAACTCTAAAGCAAATCGAAAACTAACAAAATAATTGAAATAGGAAAACAGAGTATCATTACTTTGTTTTAAAATGAACAGAATTCTGACAAATTGACTTGCAACAAAATCCACACACAATGTTCAAGGAAGTTAAGAACACATTCCTTGTTTTCGTATTTGGTTGTATGCATAAGGGATAACTCCTGTAGAAATAATCTAACTTTCAAACAGCAAATACCAACGGCAAAATGATTCACACATCTATTCAGAATAAAAACACTTATATATAAACTAAAATTGGATTAAAACGATTAATATTTTATTTTACTTTCTTCTCTTCCCCACTTTACGCGTTTATGTTTGGAGTATGATGAGGATTATTGGAAAGGAAGGAGAAGGATAATTTTGATGTTGATGGTGGATTATAAAGGAGAATGAGGAATTTGGATGAAAATAGTAAAAAGGGCAGGAGGTTTGGAAATTGTATTTAATGGTTTCATAATCATTAGAAAAATGGACCAAGATATAGTAATCTTGAAAGGATTTGGATATTAGGATATTATCTAAGACCTTCCGCGTCCTGATGAACACTTGTAAGTTCTAGGACAACGTGGGAATTTTTTTCCACCACACGCACTCAGTGAAGGTGGATCATATTTTGGAGCTACGTTCTACAGTATATCATTTATACTTCTCTAAAATTTTAATTTAGAGAATATGTGTTTTGGGAATGTAAATAAAAAAGTAAAATGAGCATGGTATACGTATGCATATGGACAGGACGTTTCATGCAAGGATTTTGGAATCGCATATCGTGCTTCTATTCACCGTATATTTCACAACGGATTACGAATAAAATTCGTATTTAATTAATTTTCTTCCGCAACACTTTCACTTATACCCCAATACTGTATTTCGTGGCTTTTTCGAAAAATGGATAATCCACTTCATTCAACGTTGTATTTGCGTTCTGCGCTGGATAATACCTTTGTATCTCTTCGTGTGTGGTATGTTCAATTTAGAAACTCTTTATGAATGTTTTCTGTAAAAAATTAGACAAAATGTTTTTCTTGTAAGTTTAAAATTTATTGGTGGTATCTATGTTGCCTCTACTTATGCATTTTTCTTTATTTATGTAATTGATTATACACGATCAACAATCCTAGTGCGTATGTGGGACTTCTGTCCACTCGTGAGCCTAATCATTTCCAACTATACAATTTTATTTAAAAAAATATAAATGTATATATAAAAAAAAAATTAAATAAAATTAGGGAATTGTAAATAAACCGTAAGCATCTTTGTTGCTATTTTGAAATAAATGAACGGGTAAATGTAAAATGGGAGAAGTACCTATCCCTATATTTTTTTCATCAGAAAATGTAGAAAATGTCTGTAGATACCGCTATACTCCAATTCAATCCAGTTTGTTATAAAAATGTCTTACATTTTAAGAACAATATATAGGGGTGCCACAGAAATCACCATCTTCAATTGCCTTCGATTACATTCATCTGTGCTACACCTGAATCAGCTTAGTAAGTTTTCGCTTAAGGAACCAGCGAAACAATTAGGCACCATTTTTCCTGCAATATAGGGAGCAGACAGCAAGTATATATGTACGCAGAGATATATACATATGTACATTTGCCAGAAAAACTATGCGTACAAACATAATGTGCAACTTTGATGCAAAAAAGAGGTGTAAAAAAGAAATAAAAGAAAATAAATCCAATAATTTATGAAAATTTGTATTTATACAAATTAACCTCTAATATGATGTTTGTCGGCCATGCGTATTCTGTCGAAAACTTATTTTTTTTACATTTGTTTGAGGAACAAGAACTTTGATACGCCAACAATATTTAGCAGACCAAATGTCTAACCTTGAATTACTTAATTTTTTGTGTAATGTACTTTTTTTATAAACTAAGAAGATATTGATATTTAATAAAGCATTTGAAAAATTGAGTTAACTGTTCTATTGCCTAAAGTATTATAAAATTCAGAAGAAATTTTAAGCCAAATTAATATGGCTTGAACTAATGGCGAGAAATAGAAATCTGAAGTTTTGAAAAGAAGATGACCAAAGTTTAAAATAATACAGTATAAAACAAGTGGACGCATTAAAGTTGGGTGCAACCAACTTTTATATACACTTTGACTAGATCATCGCATCACAAAACACCCAACACACACAAAACACCCAACGCTGTAGCGTCAGAATCAACGCCGTCGACTGCTTCGGCTGCGACGTTTGTATGGTTTGTATGGCGTCAGCAAGCGCACCACGCTGTCTGTATTGAAAATTAAAATGTGAATAATTCCTAAGTTTTTTATCCGAATGTTCTGAAATTTTCGGCATCGGTCGAAAATATGAACAGGCTTTTTTTATATATTTCAAAATTTTAAATATTTTTTAATTGCTTAAAATCGTTTTTTTTTTTTCGATTTGCCGTGGAGGGGGGAAAAAATTGTAATATTTGTTGTGTTGTTTTTAGGCAGTGGCTTTCGTGACTTTCGTCAATAATTCAATGTTGCCACAGAATATGGTCACTTAGCTTTCGCTGTATCACAAAAAAAAAAAAAATAACCATAAACGCTAGGACAGGTAAGTCCCGTGGACCAGTGCCACTTTTGCGACAGTGTGTGCCACTGCAAAGAGGAAGCAAAAAAACAGTATAAAAATGTAGCTACGAGTCATCGAAATATTTTATTACTTCATATATTTTATTGCTCTCAGTATGCTCATTCGTTTTTGTAATTGCTCTTGCAAACGCGTGCGTATATTCGTGCTCCGTCCAAATTAAACAAATAGTTTTTCTTTTTTCTTTTCTTGTCTCGACTGTACGAGCATGGTGACAAGACTTTCATGTGTTTGTTGTTGCCTTGACTTAAATGCGTGAGCGTGGGAACAACACTTTCATGTGTTTCTTGTTGTGTGGCCACATTGTGTTAGACCCTCGGTAGCCGTCGACTGATGCGTAGTTTCGCAAGTTTCAACTCAGTGAAAGTGTTCTATTTTTATACACTTTGACTAGCGTCTCTCAAGGTCAGGGACAGACTCAAGGACATCAGCGACCTCACCGCTAGTGAAGTGGTCTAACGACATTTGATCGTGACAGAACTGATCCGGCAGGAAAAATATCGGCGGAGCATTGACAGAAAACAGAGGAGAGTCTTTTGGGCGCTCTACTGGCGACAAGGGAAGAAGGGAGCGTAGCGCCCACATCATTCGATGGGGAGAGGTGGCTTAGAGGAGTGAAAATACTAAGATGCAGATTCTGTTTGTACCAAAGGCCAAGGTTCTCTTCCCCATGCTGACGGAGCAGGCGTGAAGTTCTTGAAATGACAGAATCCTGACGTGCTCACTGCCGACTGTAAGGTACTCAATGCCACCAACTATAGAGTGAGAGGCAGCATGTGATCAGTCAGATCAGTAAGGAGGCCGTGGATATGCTGTACAAACGATTCGGGCAGATGGCGTTGGGCGTAGGTAACGTGTACCTACGCTTCAAGAAACGTCGCCCAGACGACAGTGGAACGAGATTTCGGCTTGACGATCGAGGCCATCGACAATCTGGATTTGCACAACGCGGCATCCTCTACTGCTGAGTCGGAGCATGAAGATGATGAAGAAGGTGGTGCTGACCCAACAATGTTGATAACAACAATAGATGTCGCTTGGGAGCAGGAATTACCTGACGATGTTGGAGCTAATTCACCTCAAGCTACATAAAAGTAAGCTGGCGTCGGCGGAGCTCCTTTTTATCTTAAGGAACGGCCCGCCGATGTGGCCCAAGTCCAAGAGCCTTGGAAAGGGTCGGGCAACAAGATTTCTGGACTAAAATTCACGAACTACAGTACATACTACCCGACACCGTTAAGCAGAAAAAGAACAGCTATCCTTGTAATTACAGCACTGATGATCTAACGACCAACCAGCACCGACTGATGAGCTTCGTCGACTTGTACGAGAAACGACGACAAAAGAACAGATGCTTATCGTTGGAATGGACGCAAGTGCACACCATGGCATCTTGGAAAGCAATGACACCAATTTGAGGAGTGAGTCACTACTTGAATTCTTACTAGAGACTACTTCTTCCAACGTACTAGACATTACTACATATGTGAGTGAAGTACTACAAAGACCTTCATACTCTGACCATAAATATATTCAATTTACACCTCATACAATGGCAATAAATAAAAAAATAATTTACAGAAACCCTCGAATACCAATTTGCAAAAATACGAATTAAGAATCAAAATTCTAGTAATTGTCCTAAAATAACTTCAGTTGGCAACCTAGGAAGAGCGGTAGAGACTCCAAAGGGCAAAATTCTAGAAGCATATATGTAAGTCAGCGAGCAGACCATCGAGGCAAAAGCGAAACGAGAAACTAAAGATAGCGGACTCCTCAACTAAAAAGCGCGCGCAAAGGACTCCAAGAACTCTTCAGCCTTGCGAAACAAGCAGATGAAAACAGCTAAAAAGAAATGTAAAAAAAAAGGAAAGGAATTACTGGAGAACCTTCTGCGCAAATATAGTGAAGGTCTCAAATATAGCAAGGCTTAAAAAATTACTATCTAAACAGCCGGCAATTCAATGCCAACTTAAAACAAGCGATGGCAGCTGAACGGAGGGAAGCGAAGAGGCGCTAAATGCCTTACTTACTCACTCACTTTCCAGTATGCACGGAAGTACAAAATGCGACCGATGCATACAATGCAGCAACGAGAGAAACACTTTCTAGAGAACGGATTCCACTAGAATGCAATGGGCAATTGACTCTTTCTCACGAGGACAGCTCGAGTTATATTCCTCCCAAAAGCGGGTAAAGTAATCACGGGCAACCGAAAGACTTCAAAAAACACTAGAAAAACTACTGGAGATACATATAAAGAATTTAATTAATTAATGAAACTCAGCCCCAACCAACATGCATACACCAAAGGCAAATCGGTGAAAACGGCGCTTCACTCAGTGGTCCATACCACCGAGAAGGCACTACACCACAATGATTATGCATTGGGTGCGTTCATTGATATATCACGTGCATTTAATAATGTATCAACAGAAGCAATAATGAAAGGCCAAGAGGCCTCAAGATTCAGTGTTGAGCTCGTGGAGCAAAAATCTGTTGAGATGTAGAAGGAAAGCACTCAAGATAACTACGACAGACTACGGACGACATAAGCATAATAATCATGGGGAAATGTCCATCGACCATTAGCTCAGTCATGGAAGAACACTAAAAGATATGCTAAGGTGGGCCACAAGAGCAGACTTAGACGCAGACAAATCTGAGCTGGTTCTTTTTACTAAGAAGTATAAAGCTCCTAGATGGACTCCGCCTAAAATAAAAGACACCCAATAAACATCGCGAATACAAGTAAAATACTTAGGGGTAACATTTGACTCAAAACTCTCATAGAAGACAGAGTATAAAATGCCACCATTGCACTCTACACATCACAACGAATGTTAGGTAGCACATGGGGCCCATCACCACGACTTACGCATTAGATCTACATTTCAGTAGTGAGACCAATAGTGTTCCGCTGCATACTAGTCCGGTGGAAAGCCACCCAGAAGATAACTTACCTAAAGCTAATGGAGAAGATACAACGGCAGGCATTAGTCTGCATAACGGAGGCGCTGAAATAAACTCCATCGAAAGTGCTACAAAGCATTATGAGTGTCCTTCCCCTGGACATTCAAGCCCACCAAACTTCAAAAAAGGCTGCGCAATGGCTAAAAGCAACGGGCAATATCAAAATACAGCTCTGTCTATCAGAAGAGAGCGGCACATGTAAAAAACACCTTGACAGCAGCAAGGTTAAGTCCTAGCTAGGGTTTGCTAAATATAGCAACATATAAAATTAATTAAATTATGCGTGCAAATTCTTTATGACATAACTCCGGTAACACTAACGGCCAAAACTGGTCTATGTGAGGTCATCGTATGGTGACCTATCGGCTCAACCTAACTTATTCACTTTGACATTTTGGAAAAAGGTATCATGAAGTTGTGCAAATGTATGTAATAGGGAGAAGGAGGCGTGCGGACACCACAAAGTATATATATTCTTGATCAGCAAGACATATAGCCATGTTCGTCTGTCTGTCTTAATGTTTGCGCGACTGTTTCTCAGCAACTATAGGAGAAAGAGCATCCAAATTTTGTATGTGGGTGCTCCGATACCCAAACACAAACGCTTTTATTTTATTTATTTTACTTTCCTACCTACTTACTTTTTAATATAGACAGCGGGGTGTGCTTGCTGGCGCGCCATACAAACGCTACAGCGAAAACGAAATGTGACGCGTTGGCTGTGTTTGTGAGTCAAAGTATGTATAAGAGTAGGATGCGCCCAACTATGATTGGTCCTTTCTTTTTTTCTTTTTTCTCGACTCCCAGCGTAATTTATTTTTGTTCGTAAACACATACATATATATACGTACTCCGGCCATAAGCCAATGCAATTTATGCAACACTTTCATGTGATTGTTTTTGTGCTGAGCTTTGTTGTAGTTTTGACGAAATGCGTGCACTTAAAAAAATTAAAAGAGCTTGCACTGGACACACGAAATTATTATTGCCGGCGCAAAAGTTGGACAAGTAGGTGACGCCTAATTTCTTTTCACGTGTATGAAATAAGATTGAGATTACGTCATCTTTACTTGTGTTACCTTCTTGTTGAAAATGATCAAAAAAAGTCAAGCAGCCCAATCGACCGTCGGTATTTTGTAAGTGTATGGGACTTAACATTAACATTTTTGTTGTGTGCGGGTAAAGACTTGCCCAAGCATTTCAACAAGTGTGTCTATGATGCTTATCCAGACCACTCTGTGTTGGAACACCCTTGCCTTTATCTGTCAGATACGCAAATGGATAATAGTTGTCACAAACCTTTTTACAATTCCACACACACTGACATGAACTCATTGAATCCATTTTATTTCGTGCCAACGTTTTCTATGCACTTTAAATATGTATCATAATCTGAGCTTGTTAGGCGCAAAAATAGGCTTGATCCATTTCCTCTAGATTTTATTTTTTCACCCAGAGAAGACTTTGCGGTTGTTTTTGTCGAAATGAACATTATTTTCTCTTGTTACCAGATTATCTTATTTCAGACTAAATCTTGAATACTTCAAAATTAAATTGCTTAGAAAAATTGCAAATATGTTATATATCTAGCATATTCTTATAATAAATGTATTCGTAATTTTAAAGAAATATTTCAAAAGATTTTCTTTTTCGATTTTTACGTACACTTTCTTGATATAATCGTGAGCCTATTTTGTAACCGAGGAAATGAATGAAATAAAAGCCAATATATCAAAAATTTCGTTCAAACTAATATTATTGCATATGCTTGGCTGGAAATTTACGAGATAATCTAGAGGCTAGCTTATATCTGTACAAAATATACGTTTTTATTTTCATTTAAATTAAATGTGCCACCATAATTATGTTATGTTAGAGGTATTAAGTCTGTTCCACTAGCGACTTGTCGCTAGCTGTATTGTTTGCAAGTCGCGACTTATCGCCCAAATATATATTAGAAAACGAGATTTTTATTATTAGCATGTATGTCTTTATTGCTGCCTTAAGCAGGCAAGTTTTAATTCAATATATGTACACATGTGTGTATTCGGCACGGCCGGTAGCGATAGAGCGCGAGAAGCGACGGTGACACCGGCTTTGCGAGAGCGAAAAAGTCCAACTTTTTAGTTGCGATGATCGAACGTAAGTAAGTACTTACTGATAAATAATTAAAGGCACGGCCGTGTTGCTATTAGTAAATAAAGCGATTAGAAGCGATAATTTAAGCGACTATATGACCGGCTTGCGAGAGGAACTACAGAACTATATCTGTACATTTCGACGATAAAAAAGTAAGTGTATACAGGGAATTATAGGCAAGGCCTTATAATTCTTATCGATAGATAGATAGCGATAGAAGATTGAGTGTAGCACAACTTACAAGAAGGCAAGTGCATAAAGAGAAGAAATTAGTGAGCACGCACAAAGAGAACGTGAGCTTATTTATCGCAGTACCGAATGCACGCACAAAGAGGAGCTTGTTAGAATGCAAGAGAGCTCGTGAGCTTATTCAGCGCTGTGCAAAGCCCAAAATACAAGGTTAAGCCAGATCAGCATCCGTAGCTGAGGCGTTAATTCAATAATTCAGTTACATATGAAATTTATGACAAGAAATTTGAAAAATAAGCAGAAAATGTTAAAACCTTTTTTCAACAACTATTTTTATTCACTCATCAATTACCCCCTATCTTTATAACTACAAAAAACTAATTTTATTTCAGAGCCTGTGATTACCGAAGAATCGATATTGCGTGAACTAAATTTATTAATACCTGTGTTCACTCCAGGACCAGATGGCATACCAGGTTGCGTACTTAGATATTGGTTCAATATATCATGCAGCCGGATCCATATACTTAATTACATAGACTTTTTGCATTGTCCGTTAAATCTTGCTTATTGCCTTCAGTCTTGGAAGGAATCATTCATTATTCCGTTACATAAGAATGGCCCTAAAAGTTCACCTAAAAGTCACGTAAAAATTGTCTGCTACACCTAAACTCTTTGAAAAAATTATTACATCTCAACTTATGCATAGTTAAATTATATCACCTTATCAGCACGGTTTTGTTAAACAAAAGTCTACCACCACCAATTTACTTAAGCTTTCTTCAAGGGTGGTTGCTTCTTAACCTATTACCACTAAGCATACCAATAAGCATACATTGTATGCATGTTTCTCTTACTGTGTATGCATGTTTCTCTAACTAAGAATACAACACAAACAAAACACAAGTCAAAATTAATACATATATTGAAATATATTTTATTGTTCAAACATAATGCTTCCAATGCTTTATTATATATATTTTATTTCATAGCAAAGAAATATTTAAATATTAATAATTAATTAATTATCATAAATATAAATAATGTTTTCAACGTGTATACATTAACATGCACATGCGCTTCATTTGTACTCCAAATTAAAAAGTGTTACCCTTCCTTAAAATATATTTCAATAAGTAATAAAATATTGTGCTGACCTGTTGCTGAACTTGGAAAAATTCAATATACCCTACATACCCTAGAAGCGGTCAGCGGCAGAAAATATAAAAATTGAATTTTTGAAGTTCTTGGGCTTGCAAACAGAAGCACACACATACGGACGCATACATGCAAATTGGTTCTTATTGCAACTGCCCTGTCGCCCTCAAAATCCTCGACGGTATCGCTGAACTCTTCTTCTGACCGCTTCTGGTATTGCTATCTCCCTCTTGCCAATGCACAAAAATTCTGCCGCTACCGACTGCGAAGATTTGTGAGCGGCAATAAGAAGCAAACAGCAACAGAAGAAAAAAAAGCAAGAGGTTCAAGAGCAAAATAATTTAACATATAGAAATTTGTACACCCTTTAATTCTTTACGTTCACTGAAATGTATGTTTAAGCGATAATTAATTAGTTTTTAATAAAATTATTTAAACTATAGTTATTAGCCAATTATATGTCGATTATTATATAATAAACAAAAATATTTGTTTACTGTATATCGTAACATATTTACTTCATATAGTCGGAAATTCCGTGCAATACCCTTTCTATATGCAGAGTCGCGCGCTTGTCGCGAATAGGCAATAGAAAAAGGATTAACGAAACCTACATTTTCATTTTCGACGCGCGTTGCTTTGTCTGAAAAATGTTCTCATTTGATTTTTGTGTGTCCGAGAAGCAAACGCGTTTTAAAATTGTGAAATTTTTGTGATGATTGTGATTAACTTCAATCAATAATCTAAAGTTCAGGTAAGTAAAGTAAAGTAAAGTTTAATGGAATTGTGACACTTCAAGTAAGTAAGCGATTTAATGTAATTTGCTTGTACTAATATTTGTTCTTTATTTACAGTGGTCATAGCCCTAGTCGATGCGAGCCAGCAAGCGGAGAAGTCACTGCGGAAGTCACAAAATATAAAATACTGAACTAATTAAGTTAGCAAATAAGTTCAATTTAATTGATTTTTCTTAATTCTGAATAAAAATTTTCATATATATGCTTATTTTTTACTGTATTTATTTATTATTTTTCAAAAATGAAAATTATCGTGGAATCCCTGTGGATTTCCTATAGAAACATCCCCCAGGATTCATCGGGGAATCGTTGTGCAATTGTCTAGAAAAATCCCATGGATTCATTGGGGAATCGTTGTGGATTTGTCTAGAAAAATCCCCCTGGATTCATCGGGGAAACATTGTGGAAAACATCCCCGAGGAGGGCCCTAGGAAATGGCTGTGCAAGAATCCTCGAAGATTCTTACGAGGAATCCTCGAGGAGTCGGGGATTGATCCCTGATGATTCCTCGAGAAATCCTCTGTGAGTCGGGCGACAGGGAAGCAACAGCTGCCAGCGCACTCATAAGCGATCGTGTGTGCGAGTAGCCACCCTGTCGCCCGACTCACAGAGGATTTCTCGAGGAAATCCGCTCACAAATCTTCGCAGTCGGTAGCGGCAGAATTTTTGTGCATTGGCAAGAGGGAGATAGCAATACCAGAAGCGGTCAGAAGAAGAGTTCAGCGATACCGTCCAGGATTTTGAGGGCGACAGGGCTCACACACATGCTCTAAAGCATGCACGCATACATAGCAAGAATATCAGCGCGCTGCGCAGCGTACCCACCCTCATGCGTTTAAAAGCCTCTTAGCACTAAGCATATGATGTGTGCAAACACTGGTTCGATTTCGGCAATTGAGTCTTCGGGTTCGCGACTTCAGCACGAAACCTCACGAAGTATGCCTGGGGCTCAATCGTCCAAAAATTTTATGCAACACATTTTTAGTCGATTTGACGCCTCTATGTGTTGTATGTTGAGTGCTGTAAGTCAGACAATTCATGTTCTCGGTTTTATGAAACGATGGGCTAAAGAATTTGATGGCCCCTACACAACTATATTACTTTATACATCTCTTCTGGATTCTGGAATACTCCACAATACTCAAACCAATAGAATAGTATTGAATCTGTTCAACGAACATTTTTTATTAGTTGCTTTGCGAGGCTTTAACTGGGTTCCGGGAGTTGATCTACCATCTTATACTAATAAACTACTTTTTATTAATCTCCTATCGTTAACTAACCGCCGGATTATGTTAGGTGACTCCTCATATTTGTTAGGTTAGGTTAAGCCGGTAGGCCACTTTACAATGGCCTCACGTAGACCAATTTTGATCCTTAGTGCGGCCGGAGTTTGTCATGGAGCGTTTAGGTGTTGCTCAGTTCGTTTAATATGTTGACGCTTTTTGCAAACCTAAGCAGCGAGCACGGTTGCTGCTTTTAGGTTGGGGATCTCGTATTTGTTTAAGTATTTTATGCGCGTTCTTGCAAGTGCCGGACACTTGCACAGCAGGTGCTCTAGGGTTTCCCTGATCCCTGGCTCATTACATTTTCTGCAGCTGTCCTCTTTTATCAGGCCCAGTTTCTTCGCGTGAGAAGCTGATAGACAATGTTCCGTTAGTATCCCCATCAGAAGCCTACTCTCTTTCCGTTGAAGTTGTATTAGGAATCTGGTGAGTTTATCATTCCCTGAGTAGCACATTATTCTTGCCGTCTTGCAGTTGGTTGTACTGTTCCGCCTTAGTTCTGATTCGGTTGTTGCTTTACTCTCCATATCGTTATATAGAGAACTTAGCGAAGGTCGGATTTGCTCCACAATATTTCGTTGTCTTTTTCCGTCTCGTTGCCTTCTTTGCCTTGACGGCTTGGTATCCAGTAGATACACACTCTCTTTGATACATT
>NC_046605.1:22738838-22786201 GCF_011750605.1 Drosophila busckii
GAAGCCATCAAAATTGTTATAGACCTTGGCCACCTAAGCCGTTTTCGTTTCGCTAAGCGAAAGCAAAAGCAAAAAAACAAGAAAATTAAGAACCGACTCCAGGCGGAGAATTGCGACCAACATCCAAGCCACATACGCTAAACTCAGAAAAAACGCCAGCATCAACTCACGCAGATCTTCAAGTGCAGCGTTTCCAAGTTACAACTTTAACCGACTCACATAACCCAGCCTTCACCCCGAACTAGCGCCGCAGGCAAATGAAAAATGAACAATTAAATAATTTATTCGCACCTTTAATAAGTTAAGTCGCCTCGCCAACAGAAACTTAAAATATGTCACCAATAAGCTATAGAAAAATTAGGCTCCAAAAGGCAAACGGCAAATAAGCAAAAAAGTAAAAAAAAAAAAAAAAAAAGAAAACTGTAACAAATCTAATATCCTAGTTCTAATTAATTATAGTTCTTAATAAGTTAAGAGAAAACAAGTGGACAATAAGAAGACGACGACGTCATCGACACCTCCGATAGCTGAGCGATAGCCAAAGCGGGTGGGTGGCTGCACAAAACAGCTAACGCGTCACAGTTCGTTTTCGCTGTAGTGTCAGCAGCAGAGAACGGCATGAGTGTACGCACCCCTAAAATCGCCATGTTACTTACATGGTGTTACCCACACAATCAGCCGAATTTGCGGCTCTTGTTGCCCGACCATTTTTCATAAGCCTTTACAAGCCTTTTGCTTGGGTAAGTCAAAAAGGCTCGAAAATGAATGTGAAGAAACACAAAAAAAAGGTCATGCAATTTTTTACTCGCCTAATGTGCGCGTCTCTTTCGCTACCTGCTGTTGCGTCGGCGCGGCTGCCAGTGCAGACAGACCGAGACAGCAAGCGAGATTTTTTTCTCGCTTATGCTTATATGCCTGCCGATCGCATTTTGCATGTGCGCACATTTTCTTTTGCCCTTATTTTTCGGCACTTGCAAACACCCAGGCTTGTCTTGTGTATATGAGTAAAGGCATATGCCTCTGTTTTGCTTGCGCGCGTATTTACCCACACCCATGATTTGTGAATGCCACCATGGTGTCAAAAAAGTGCCACCCCTGCCGTTCTCTGCTCAGTACCCGTTTGAGGCATTGCTATAATTCATTATTGTTCTTATTTGTTGTTAGCGCTGAAATTAAGTCAATACCAAAAGTAAGAACGCAGAATTTACGTGAGCACAACGACAACATTAGGCATTTGTGATTTATAAAAGCGTAGTCTCCTGAGTATAGGAGCACCTACATACAATTTGGTGCTCTAGCCTTATAGTTTCTGAGAACCGCACTATACAGACGGATGGACGGACGAACAACGACTCAGTTTGTTCTTGCTGATCAAGAAATTATATACTATGTGGAGTTGCCACGCCTCCTTCTCCACTGCTTGACATACATTTGAGCAAACTTGATATTTTTTCCATTTTTACAAAATGTCAAAGTGTATAAAAAAAATATTTGTTTAGGTTAAGCTAACTATTAAACTTTTTTTTTTTTGGCATGCATGGATAGCCATATATAGATATAGGATTATTATAAATTTTTCCACAGCTAGATAACATCCATCCTAGCATCGCTGAGCTCAACGACCGCAAGGAGGAATTCAAAGTAAATGCTGTAAGTTAATTCAAAAAAGTTAATAACTTAATCTAAGGCTTTAAGCGAATACCTTTGCCTGAATACAATATCTATATATGCGTGTGTGCAAAGCTATTCATTTATAATATTTACAACGGAACACATGACTCTCTTTTTAATTTCATAAATTTTTGTCCGTAATTAATAATGTTAAGTTTTACTAAATTTTATAAATGCCAAAAACAAAATTTACACTTAGTTATAACATATTTTTAGAATACTTTTTTTTATTGTTAAAAATGAAATTATTAAATTTAAGTGTGAAATCTATAGCCATGAATTAATACTCTAATTATTGTTGGAGTCATGTTGTCCGTGGATGGTCAATTGTCAGCGTAGTCTGCATAGTTGCAGATGTCCGTTAGCGTTGCCCAAGTCCGATTAAGTTAAGCACGCGAAATTTTAATAAGATATTAATTACAAGTCAGAGTAAGCGTCTCAGTGGCATTAAATTTGTTCCCACCCCATATTGCCGACCTTTTGAGCCGGAGCCAGCGCGTGCGCCTTTGACCGACGCAACCCAGAACAGCTCGCAAGACTAGTAGGTTGTATACTACAAGAAGTTTATTATACCTCGTGTTGACCTTAGCTGCTGTTGGATCGCTTCTGCGGCTTTCCTTATAGCAAATATTTCCACCTGAAATATGCCGCAGTAATCAGGCACCTGTAAAACGACACCTGAAACCATCTTAGAGCCGTCTGTATAAATGTTGGTTGCGTATTGGTTGAGACCGGCTGGCAAAAATCCTCCAACTGAACCCTCCACGAGGGTGCCGGCTGGGCAATGGGCACCGTAGTGCCCTGGAGCAAAGAGCAACTTAGCAACCTGCGCGATGCACCCCGGACACTGCGGTTTCTAGCTGAGGTTTAGTAACAGCGTACCCTGATGGCCTTCGGGCACATTAGGGGCGCTGGGACTAGACCATGGTTGGAGGTGCCTGGCGGTAGGCCTAAAACGCTATGGGTGATTCCCTGACAACCAAATAATCAACATGGAGGTTCAAAAGTAAGAAGCACGAACTGGGATGTCAGTTCAAATGTCGGTGGAAGCAGTGGCTGCTACCACCGGCAAGCACGGGGAGGAGCAATCCTCTCTGCGTGTCGCCAGCGGCTACACCTCTACCATGGTTGGAGCAGGCCATGGTAGTTATACAGCTACTGCCAAACAACAACAACTACAACGTAGCGCTGCCGTCGATTCAGACGCAGGCTGCTCAACGGGCTCTGTTTCCTCGTGCAAGGACAGGCTCGAAAAGACTAAAGACGGCCTAAGAGCCAAAGCTAAGTACCGAGCAGCTCTCAAGATTAAGGACCGGCTCAAGAACAGTGGCATCATCTCCCCAGCAGAGAAGAGTCAACTGGCCTGGGCCGAGTCCATAATTGCCGAGAGCCAGAAGTACTTCGCAGCCAGACAATGGCAACGATCCGCAGAAGGCGGTCAGCAGAAGGTGGACGAGTTAGCCGGTAAACGGCAACGCTCCACCGAGTCGGCGAAGGCGGGTGCGCCCTCGGGCAAGCGCCAGAAACTGCCGGCGAAGAAGAAAAGGAAGCCTAGGAAGCCAACCGCCAGTGAGGTGGCCAAACGACATCTGGTCGTGGCACTCATTGACAGGAGTGAGCCAGAAGGCAAGATGTCGGCAGAGCAGTGGCAGAAGGTCGAGTCGGGCCTTCTGGACGCTCTACTGGCGACAATGGAGCAGGGTACCGCCACGCCCACATCCTTCGATGGGGCTGGCTGGTACCAGGGAGTGAAAATATTGAGCTGCAAGGATGACCACACCTTGAAGTGGGTCATCGAGGCGGTATCTAAGATGGCAGCCCCATGGGATGGTGCCAAGCTGGAGGTGATGCCGACGGAGCAGACGCTCAAACTGCTGAGATGGCAGAATCCCGATGTGCCTACGGCTGATTGGAAGGTCCTGCATGTGCCCAAGCCAACGAGCGAGGGACAGCAGATGATCATCCAGATCAACAAGGCGGCGGAGGACATCCTATATCCGAGGTTCGGTAAGATGGCGTGGGGCGTTGGTAGCGTGTAGCGTCTCATGAAGCGACATCCGAAAGACGACAATAAAAACACGCTTGAGAACGAGGAGGTTGAGCGAGACCTCAGTCTGACGATCGAGGCGATCAACAACCTGGACATGCACGACAATGCATCATCCAGTGCAGAGTCGGAGCGAGACGAGGATAACGATGAGGATGCTGACCAGACTGTGGTAGAGGTCACATCCCAGCCGGATTTACCTTTAGCAAATGAAGGTAATCCAGCTGAATCTTCATAAGAGTAAGCTGGCATCTGCGGAGCTCCTACTCACCTTGGAGGAGGAGTCCGCAGATGTGGCCTTAGTTCAGGAGCCCTGGATAGCGTCGGGCAATAAGGTCTCCGGGCTAAGTTTTACTAATTTTAACACATACTACCCGACAACGGTAAGCAGAACTAGAACAGCCATCCTTGTTAGGAAGGGTATCTACGCTTACCTTATGTTTAATAACAGCACTGACGGTCTAACGGTCGTGGCGCTAGAGGGCGACGAAGACGAGCATCTGATGCTGGCCTTGGGCTATCTAGCTCACGACAAACCAGCACCTACGGATGAACTGTGGCGTCTGGTACACGAGACTAAAAAGAAAGAACAGATGCTCGTGGGCATGGATGCGATTGCACACCATGGCATCTGGGGAAGTAGTGACACCAACGTGAGGGGTGAGTCACTATTAGAATTTTTACTAGAGACTAATGTAGGTATAGAGAACGTAGGGGAGGAACCTACGTATGTAAGCTCAGGCAAGAAAGTAAAAGTCACAGAATGGAGAGTACTCCAAATACCCTCATTCTCTGACCATAAATACATACAGTTCGCTTTCGAATACAATGGCAACAGGCCTAAAGCTATATACAGAAACCCTCGGAATACCGACTGGGAAAAATACAGAATAAAAATTAAGATTAGTCTACTCTGCTAGCCCAAAAATTGCATCGGTAAGCTGCCTGGAGAGGACGGTGGAGACTCTAGGGGGCAAAATACTTGAGGCATATACGGCCGCATGCAGACCATCGAGGCAAAAACGGAATGGTAAACCACCATGGTGGACACCACAACTAAAGAAAGAGCGCAAAGAAGTCCAGGAACTCTTCAATCTAGCCAAACAAGCAGACGAAGAGAGAGTCTGGAACGAATACAAAACTAGAGTACGACAATTCAAAAAAGAAGTAAGGAAAGCAAAAAGAAGCTGCTGGAGAACCTTCTGTGCAAGCATAGAAAAGGTCTCTGAGACAGCAAGGCTCAGAAAGCTCTTATCGAAGCAACCGGCAATTGAATGCCAACTCAAAACAGGTGACGGCAGATGGACGGAGGGCAGTGATGGGGCGCTAAATGCCCTACTGGCAGCTCACTTTCCGGGCTGCACGGAAGTATCAGAAGAGAATGAAACACTCGACACAATGGTGAGCGCATCGGTTCCTAGAGAACTAACTGATCCCACCAAAATCCAATGGGCAATCGATTCATTTTCGAGCTATAAGTCCCCAGGTATGGATGGAATAATCCCAGCCATGCTAAAGAAGGTCAAGGAAGATGTAACGCCATGGCTAAAAGCCATATTTGAAGCATGTCTGCGGTTTGGTCATGTACCTGTAAGCTGGAGGACAGCTCGAGTTATATTCCTGCCAAAAGCAGGCAAATGTAACCACGGGCAACCGAAGGACTTCAGGCCAATTAGCCTCACCTCGTTCATGCTGAAAACACTAGAGAAACTCATAGAGATTCATATCAAGAATTCGGAGAGTTTCGAACTCAACCCAAATCAACACGCGTACACCAAAGGGAAATCAGTGGAAACGGCGCTGCACTCAGTGGTCAGTACCATTGAAAAAGCACTGTACCACAAGGATTATGCGATGGGCGAGTTTATCGATATATCGGGTGCATTCAACAATGTAGCCACAGAAGCAATAATGCGAGGCCTAGAGGCCAACTCGGTAAACCCAGCGATGAACTCGTGGATCAAAAACCTGTTGAGCTGCAGAAGAGTTCAAGCGGAATGGGGTCCAGCAACCATGACCAAGAAGGCGCATAGAGGAACACCGCAAGGCGGTGTCCTGTCGCCCCTACTATGGAACATGGTAGTGGACGAAATAATAAACAACTTTGACAGGAAAGCACCCAAGATAACTGCCTATGCGGATGGCATAGGTATAATTATCACGGGAAAATGTCCATCGACCATCAGCTCGGTTATGGAAGGAGCACTAAAAGATGTGCTAATGTAGGCAAAAAGAGCTGGCCTTGACATTAATGCAGACAAGTCTGAACTGATTCTTTTCACTAAGAAGTATAAAGTTCCCAGATGGATTCCGCCAAAAATAAAAGATATACAACTGATACCGTGCAAACAGGTAAAATACCTAGGAGTAATATTGGACTCGAAACTTACATGGAGGTCTAATGTGGATGACAGGGTTAAAAAGGCTACTGTGGCGCTATACACATCGCAAAGGATGTTAGGTAGCACACCCCGACTTACGCACTGGATCTCAGTAGTGAGCCGATTCTGCTCCACGGAATACTTGTCTGGTGGGAAGCCACCCAAAAATCAACATACCTCAAAACAATGGAGAAAGTACAGCGGCAAGCGCTAGTCTGCATAACGGGGGCGCTGAGAACAACTCCAACAAAAGCGCTAGAAACAATCCTGGGTGTCCTCCCTCTCGACATCCAAGCCCGCCTAACATCAAAAAAGGCAGTGCAACGCCTAAGTGCGACGGGTAACATAAGAATACAACCCTTCGGACACAGCTCAATCGGTAATGGTTCGGAAAGACTAACTGACTATATAACTCCCAGGGACAACTTCAAAAGTATCCCTACTATGCTGGGATCTAACGACTGGTGCTATGGTCTCAACCAATAGGTTAGGTTAGACCTTCCTGTCAGTCGTAGGCTCATCTGGATTCTGCCATCTCAGTAGTTTGAGCGTCTGTTCCGTCGGCATAACCCTCGGGAACAGTACTTTTGCCTTCGGCACGGATGGAATATCAGCCTATCCACGACCTCCAGCTTGGCACCTTCCCATTGGGGCTGCTATCTTCGATACCGCCTCGGTGACCCACTTCAAGGTGTGGTCATCCTTACAGCTTAGTATCTTGACTGCAAGCACTAAGTATACAACACATAGAGGCGTCAAATCGACTAAAAAGTGGCTGCATAAAATTTCTCGACGATTGGGCCCCAGGCAAACTTCGTGAACTTTCGTGCTGAAAGGTATTCGACCCGAATACTCATTTCCGAAATCAAAGCAGAGGCAGCCAGTGTTGCACAGATCATTGCCTAAGAGGCTCTCAACGTATGAGGGTGGGTGCGCTGCGCAGCGCGCTGATATTCTTTCTATGTATGCGTGCAGTCCTTAGAGCATGTGTGTGAAGCAACAGCGGCCAGCGCACTCATAAGCGATCGTGTGCTCCTGTTTGCAAGCCAAGTACTTCAAAAATTCAATTTTTATATTTTCTGCCGCTGACCGCTTCTAGGATATGTAGGGTCAATTGAATTTTTCTAAGTTCAGCAACAGGTCAGCGCAATATTTTATTACATGTGCAGGTCAAATTAAATATATTGAAATATATTTGATGGGAAGGTAACACTTATTAATTTGGAGTACAAATGAAGCGCATGTGCATGTTAATGTATACACGTTGCAAACATTATTTTATGATAAATAATTAATTATTAATATTTAAATATTTCTTTGCTAGGTAATAAAATCAAATAATAAAGCATTGGCAGCATTCTGTTTGAACACTCTGGGAAAAAAAATTAAACCCCACAAGTTGTTGGTTTTGTGCATACAGGCCCGTATGCCGTTTCTCTTCGGGGGGTTTCACATTTTTGACCCACTTCTTTATTTTTTGAATTTACAAAAAATATTACACAACACAATGAGTAGTTTATATTATTTAAACCTCTTATTTAACTTGCCTATTAATTGCTGAAAATAGTATAAGTTCAAAATAATTTTTTTTATCAACAGAGCTAAAGTGGAATTTCTGGCCCGCAGCGCGAGCAAGACGAACGCCGGCTTTCGCTTCAGCGAAACAACGCGTGGCTTCCGTGGCCGAGCCAACTCAAAATACTGCTGAATGCAGTACTTTTCGAACGGTCAATTACCCCTGACCTAAAATTCGAACACTTGCACTTAACAAGTGATCGAGCTCGTTATTGCTCTCCAGCTCTATTGTCTCAGAGCACCGAGTGCATTGAGCAAACATCGAACAAGCAAAAGCATGCAATGGGCCGAGAGATATGCTCTCACCTACGGTGACTAGCACAACAGTCTCTCTGTCTACCGCAACAGCATCTACAACAACGACCGCAACGGTATCGGCCGCCCGCTCAAGCCCATCGGCAACACTAGCTCCCTATGTGTCATCGGCGGCAAGAAAAGCCCCCGTATGAGTCACAATCAAAACAAAAGCAACCAAAACAAACTCCTCGACTCAACGCAAAGCGATCCCGCTCCGTGCAGCTGGAATGGATTCGCTACATAAATCGTAAAAAGCTGATATGAGCTCCGAGGAATGCCAAGCGAGCGAAAAATGACCCGCGAGAAGAAGAATGAAAGCACTTCAAGCCACACACCCACACACTAACTCTAAAATCGAATCCTAGCAGACAACTCAGATGATCTGCAGCCCGAAGAAGGCGTTAAAAAGAAACCAAAGCCACCTCCGATATATATATGGGAGAAAAGTTCCAATGCCCTTGTAAGCAAAATTATAGAGCTCATTGACAAGACAACTTCCACATCATCCCTGTACGGGTATATTCGTGAAACAAAGTCGAAACGAGAGCAGAGAAAAGCACGTATAGAGATTATATTATCGAGTTTTATACAACTCCAGGAACACCGAGCCCGATTAAACAAATAGTACCAGAGAACACCTCATAGTAGTTTTAGTTAAATTTTATTTTACACAACCGCACACTCTCGTTGTCTGCAAGTAAGTAAGTAGGGCACGCATGTGTATACAAAAGGTAAGCAAAAAGTTCTTAAGCAGAGAGAGGGAGAGAGAACAAAGAGAAGAGAGAGCTTTGCCTCTCTAAGAGAAATAAGAGGTCTTAAAGAGCATAGAATCAGATGTAACACCTGCAGAAATAACCAGGCTCTACATGATAAAGGCTTAAACGCCAACAGTCTTCAACATCTTAAACAAGGATAAGAAGCCCCAACCGCTCTTCAAGGTAGAGCTGGAGCCATTGCTGTCTGGCTCCAGCTCTCTTAAAAAAAATGAAGTGCACCCTATATACAAACTTCAGTTTCTACTGCATCGCAGAATCACTTTAGAAGAACCACATAAACGCAACGGCCCTGTACAATATGAATTGTCAAGAATATGGCCACACACGGTCATACTGCAAACTCCGCGCGGTGTGCGTAGTCTTGTGGACAGCTTCACTACTCTCCACACTGCCTAGCAAGCAACGACGAACTCTAGTACCAAAAGGTGCAGCAACTGCGGTGGTAATCACACAGCTAACTACAGAGGTTTCCAATATATAAGGAGTTAAAAAGTCGAATCCAGCAGCGAGTCACCACGCCGCGCTCCTCAAAAGTACAGCTTACACCATTTAAATCACACCCAGACGTCTTCTTCTCGTCGGCAACCAGATCGTCGCCTGACTCCGAATCCTCAACAAGGATCCCACTGCGCCAAATACATTGCACCCAAAAGCACCTACCTCTGAGATAAATATGGCAAACGCGATATTGTAACCCAGCTCTATGCGAAGCGGCTACAAGAGAGCGCCTGAGCACTGTTCGTAAGCCTATAAACAAAGCATTATGGAGTTCATGTCCTTCATGCGGATACAAATTTAATCGTAAGCCAGAATCTTTGTATACAAAGTGGCTAGTTCGAGTCACATCAGTCGACCATTCAAACACGATTGACCAGGCGACTTGTCAGAAAACACATCTGAAGCCAACAAATAATAACTTTATTAAGAGGCTACAACATTCTAATGCAACAAACCATCCCGAATGCAAGGGCACACGGTGGGACTGGTATCCTAATCAGAAACGTATCAAGCATCACCGTTCCAAGGAGCTCGCAGAAAATTATTTACAAGCCACAACAATAAGAATAAAACTGGATAGTAGTAAGCAACTTACTCTAGCCGCAGTATATTGCCCCCCTCGTTTCACGATAACTCAAGGAGAGTTCATGCAGTTCTTCCATTTCATAGCAGCAGGAGACTACAATGCAAGGCACACACACTGGGATCTCGCCTGTGCTCCAAAAGGAAAGCAGCTCTATAATGCAATTTATAAAAGCCAGCAACAACTCGACCACGTTTCCCTCGTAGACCAACATAGCCTAGCCAGAGGAGGCGAGAGGAGCCCAAATAAACTGTCCTGACTAATAGACTCGCCAATTACCAAAAATATCACAGGGGAGAGAGATATCAGGATCAGTGCCGAAAGTCATCTCATACCATATCTGTCACAAAACACTCACCCGTCCTAATTAAATTTACTCGAGTCAAATCAGCAAATCGGGAAACCGTTCTCAGAAAAGCGACGGCTATGACGAGAATGTAGTCGCGCGGGGGAGCGAGCGCGAGAGAGCGCGAAAGGTCGGAGAGGACGAGGATTCACCACTGGTTATCAAATATATAGCGAGAGATGCTGACGTATATTATTATATCTGCGGCCTGAGGCTACAACGCATATCTGAAAGAATCACCAACGGAGACGAATCGATGTGCGCGAGTAAACGCTAGCCACGGTGAACAGACGCAGATGATAGAGAGGACAGGGCGCAATCCGTGTGCGCGAGGACATACAGGAAACATTTTAAGCTTTTCAAGCGAGCGAGCGAGTGCCTGTCAACAAATTCCATCACAATACCACAACTAACATGACTCAAAGCTTCAACAAGAGCCAATGATTTCGCCCAAACGAAATCGCACACATCACCAAAAATCAGTTGAACCCGAAAAAATCACCAGGCTTTGACCAAATAACGCCAAAAATGATTATTGAGCTCCCATATTGTGCGTTTGCACCCTCGCCGCAACCTCTTCAATCCATCACCAAAATCTTGGTTACTTCCACAAGAGAATGGAAAAAGTCATATAAGATGATAACCAAAGCCAGGCAAAGACCACACAAATCCATCGTCATACAGACCCAAGCCTACTATCATGCCTGTCAAAACTCTTTGAACAATGCTTGCTGACTCGGATAAATACATATCTAAGAATCCATAACAAAATTCCATCACATCAAGGGTTTCGGGAAAAACACGGCACTATCGAGCAGTTATCGCATAACATCTGAAATAAGAAGCGCATTCGAAAACCGAGAATAATGCACTGCAATATTCTTAGATGTATCCCATCATTCGACAGAGTCTGGCTAGAAGGACTAACGCATAAGATCAGAACAACGCTTCCTAAATAATACACACAAATTATTAGAGTCGTATCTATATGACAGGAAAATTGCAGTGAGATGCAATTCTGCTATGACGACTATGTGATCAGAGCTGGAGGCCCACAAGGCAGCGTACTTGGATCAACACTATATGTCCTTTACACAGCAGATATACCAACAAGTAGACGACTAACAACATCCACCTTTGCTGACGATACAGCTATTCTCGGCCGTTCGAGGTGCCCTATGCAAGCAGCAGCGCACTGGCTCTTCATATGGCCGAAGTGGAGAAATGGCTCTCTGACTGGCGAATAAAAGTAAACGAACAAAAAAGCAAACATGTTACGTTTACCCTAAACAGGCGAAATGGTCCACCGCTCACACTAAACGATTCCGCACTCCCGCAAGCAAACGAAGTGACGTATTTTGGAGTACACCTCGACAGAAGACTCACATGGCGTAGGCACATCGAAGCCAAGAGAACGCAACTAAAACTAAAAGCCAATAGCCTCCATTAGCTTATCAACGCTCGGTCCTCTCTCAGCCTTGAATATAAGGTCCTGCTTTACATTCCGTACTTAAACCCATCTGGGTCTATGGCTCCCAACTATGGGGGAACGCTAGCAATAGCAACATTTATATCCAGAGAATCCAGTCAAAAATCCTTAGAGCTATCACCGGGGCCATGGTACGTTCGAAACGAAAACATGCAGAAAGATCTAATATCCACCCAGTCAGAGATGTAATAGCTGAACACAAGGTGAATACTACAGCAAGCTTCTTCGCATCCTAATCCCCTCGCGCGAGGGCTAACAAGGCTGTGCAGTCGCTCCCGTCTGCGTCGTAACGACCTACCAACCAGCTATAGAACTAGGAACGTGCAATCCTAAAAAAGTTTAGGAAAACTGTTAGATAATGTTAGTTATAAGATTTGTATACCTATTGGTAGTCTCAATTTAAGAGAAGATTCATAAAAACAGCAAAGTTTAAAAAAAAAAAAAGGTAATAAAGTCAAATAATAAAGCATTGGCAGCATTTTGTTTGAACAATAAAATATATTTCAATATATATGTTTTGACCTGCTGCATTTGGGAAAAGTTCAATATACCCAATATACCCTACAAGCGGCCAGCAGCTGGGACCTGATGCAACCGACCACTCGCACTCACGAATGTTTGCAAAACCAAGTGCGCTGATATTCTTTGTGTGTAAGCGTGCATGTCTAAGAACATGAGTGTGAACAACAGCGCACTCATAAGCAAGCGTGAGTGCGAGTGGCCGGTTGATAATCTGTGCAACACTGGCTGCTTTGATTTCGGCAATGAGTATTCGGGTCGCGACCCGTTCGCGAACTCAGCACGAAAGTTCACGAAGTTTGCCTGGGGCCCAATCGCCGAAAATTGTATGCAGGCCACTTTTAGTCGATTTGACGCCTCTATGTGTTGTATGCTTAGTGGTACAACCCAGTACTAAGCAAGCAAGCTAAATTATTTCTCGCAAAGGCTTAGTCCAGTCGAACGTATTTTCCTTTGCCTTGTCTTCTGCGCACTTGAAAGACTTTCAAAGATTTTTCAAATGCTTCAAGTGCAATTGCGTACATTGGGACATAAAATTTGTTTGTGTCCGCGACAGGTCTTGCACTTCTTTTTCTACTGTGCCACCCTTGTGCCTAAAAAGTGCCACTCTTGCCTTTCTCTGTTCTGTTTCGCTACTTGCTGTCGCTTCGGCGTCGCTTCGGCGTCGCTTCCAATGCTGACAGAGCGAGACAGCAAGCGATATTGTTTCTAGCTTATGCTTATGCCAGCTGATCACATTTTGGGTTTGCGAACATATTTCTTGTCGAACATTTGCTTCCTTGTGGCTGAAATCACAATAGACCTTTTCTTCTGTCTCTCTGGGTGTTTTGAGCGTTGCTTGTGCGCAGGACACTCAATTTTTTGTTGTGTCTGTGTGCGTATATAGTCCCGTGTTTTCTGTGTGCGCGTTTGGTCTCGCGCTTAAAAAGTGCCACAATTGCCGTTCTCTGATGCGAACATGCATGGACAAAACCAAAAATAACAATAGTCACGCCCGTTGAAAACTTATTCCTGTCTCACTTTAACATTGGTTATTCTTACATTAGTACCTTAAAGCTAGAATTAATTCGAAATATTACGATTAATTAAGTATATTAAATTAAATTTAACTTTTAATTTTAAGTAAATTTATTAGTTTAAATTTAATGATTTCGTTTTATTTCTGCCTTATCTGTTGTATAAGAAAACTGGCGAGTTGCTACTTATCTTAAGTAATATTTTAGTACAAATTTTAATTCATGTTTTAGTTTAGTTAAATTTTTTTTTTTTGCTTAGTTATATTTGTTTTAATGTTTCTGTTTAGTTTAATTTTAATTAATTTAACTGGTGATATGCTAATTAGTTTAGGTAATGTTTGAGTTTAATTTTAATTCACTTGTCGTTTTATTCATTTTAAACCGTACTGTGTGGGGAGAAACGAGTATAGAGACTCAGCCGACTGCTGGGGGTGCTTCTTGCTCTTGTTTTTATATATTGATGCTGGTGGTCTCCGCCACTAATTGTTAGCAATTGAGCAATGACGTCGCAGGAGTCATTGTCCGAGGACAGGGTGATCTTGGATATTACTATAACAATGATAATTGTTGATAATTGTTACTGTTTGACTTTAAATTTTGATTTTCACTTCTTACTGCACACGCGTTCACTACTCTGTGTCTGTTTTTGATCTTGGCACTAACCAGCGCAAACTCAATCGTAGCTCGCTGTTGCTAAGCGAATGCTTTCGCTTTTACTATGACTGCATTCTCTTGTTTTAATAGGAACTTTTCTCTTAAGTGCAGTTCTGGCGAAAGTGTCTGCTAACTAAAAGCTCACATCTATACAAGCTTAAAAGCTTTTACATATGTATTTGGCTGCTTAAAATAGGAGTAATTACCAGCTGAATCCCATTTCTGTGGGCGAGATGAACGTAAATGCAAGAGGTTGTTAAAAATTAGAGTAGCTATGTATAACTGGGGAATGTTTTTAAAGAAATAAGAAATTTTTTTGTTTTACCGAAACTTTAGGAGTGTGTGATTGTTTTTGTCTCGGGAAATGTCATTACTTTGTTACTTATTACCACTAAGCATACAACATGTATGCTTAGTGTTATTACTCTGCGAACATTTACGCTTTGATTAAATTATTAAATTATAGATAAGAAAAAAAGGAAATTCAGTCGACTTACAGTAATACCAAGTTTAATTTGTTCAAAATTAATTTTTTGAGCATAAGTACTATAATTAACTTGTGTCAACTTCTGAAGTGTTTTTTTGTTCGAACGTTACTTTTTGTAACATAATTGTGATACTCAACCAAAAAAAAAAACTAAAACTTTAATTTTTTTTGGAAGTTTATATGTTTAACACTGTTCTATTCAAACTCAGCTTAAGCTGAAATCCCTGGATATTTCTTTGGGATCTGGCCACGTGTCTTTATAATTTTTTTTTATACACTTTGACATTTTTGTAAAAAATGGAAAAAGGTATTATGAATTTGCTCAAATGTATGTAACAGGGAGAAGGAGGCCTGGCAGACCCCATAAAGTATATATATATTCTTGATCAGCTCGACGAGCTGAGTCGGTATAGCCATGTCCGTCTGTCGGACATGTACGCTTATTATTTTTTTTTTTATTTACTCCCCTCCCCCGCAAATCGAAAAAAACGATATATAAGGCAGTAAAAAAATCTTCAAAAATCTGAAATAAATCACAAAGTCATGTTTTCGAACTATTGTGCAAGTTTCAGAACGATCGGATAAAAAGCTTGGGAATTATTTACATTGCAATTTTCAATATAGACAGCGGGGTGCACGTGCTGACGCGCCATAAAAACGTCGCGGCGGCGTCGCTGCTGAAGCTACAGCGAAACGAGCTGAGACGCGTTAGCTGTTTTGTGTCTATGTGTTTGGTGAGTGCATGCGTGTGTTTTTTGCGATACCCTGTCAAAGTGTATTTAAATGTTGTGGCGCCCACTTTAACCTGTCCATTGCTTATTTTAGTACAAATTTTAATTCATGTTTTAGTTTAGTTAAATTTTTTTTTTTTGCTTAGTTATATTTGTTTTAATGTTTCTGTTTAGTTTAATTTTAATTAATTTAACTGGTGATATGCTAATTAGTTTAGGTAATGTTTGAGTTTAATTTTAATTCACTTGTCGTTTTATTCATTTTAAACCGTACTGTGTGGGGAGAAACGAGTATAGAGACTCAGCCGACTGCTGGGGGTGCTCTTGCTCTTGTTTTTATATATTGATGCTGGTGGTCTCCGCCACTAATTGTTAGCAATTGAGCAATGACGTCGCAGGAGTCATTGTCCGAGGACAGGGTGATCTTGGATATTACTATAACAATGATAATTGTTGATAATTGTTACTGTTTGACTTTAAATTTTGATTTTCACTTCTTACTGCACACGCGTTCACTACTCTGTGTCTGTTTTTGATCTTGGCACTAACCAGCGCAAACTCAATCGTAGCTCGCTGTTGCTAAGCGAATGCTTTCGCTTTTACTATGACTGCATTCTCTTGTTTTAATAGGAACTTTTCTCTTAAGTGCAGTTCTGGCGAAAGTGTCTGCTAACTAAAAGCTCACATCTATACAAGCTTAAAAGCTTTTACATATGTATTTGGCTGCTTAAAATAGGAGTAATTACCAGCTGAATCCCATTTCTGTGGGCGAGATGAACGTAAATGCAAGAGGTTGTTAAAAATTAGAGTAGCTATGTATAACTGGGGAATGTTTTTAAAGAAATAAGAAATTTTTTTGTTTTACCGAAACTTTAGGAGTGTGTGATTGTTTTTGTCTCGGGAAATGTCATTACTTTGTTACTTATTACCACTAAGCATACAACATGTATGCTTAGTGTTATTACTCTGCGAACATTTACGCTTTGATTAAATTATTAAATTATAGATAAGAAAAAAAGGAAATTCAGTCGACTTACAGTAATACCAAGTTTAATTTGTTCAAAATTAATTTTTTGAGCATAAGTACTATAATTAACTTGTGTCAACTTCTGAAGTGTTTTTTTGTTCGAACGTTACTTTTTGTAACATAATTGTGATACTCAACCAAAAAAAAAAACTAAAACTTTAATTTTTTTTGGAAGTTTATATGTTTAACACTGTTCTATTCAAACACTCAGCTTAAGCTGAAATCCCTGGATATTTCTTTGGGATCTGGCCACGTGTCTTTATAATTTTTTTTTATACACTTTGACATTTTTGTAAAAAATGGAAAAAGGGTATTATGAAGTTGCTCAAATGTAGGTAACAGGAGAAGGAGGCGTGGCAGACCCATAAAGTATATATAATTTCTTGACAGTATCGACGAGCTGAGTCGATATAGCCATGTCCGTCTGTCGGACACTACGCTTTTATTTTTTTTTTTATTTACTCCCCCCTCCCCCGCAAATCGAAAAAAACGATATATAAGGCAGTAAAAAAATCTCAAATCTGAATAAATCACAAAGTATGTTTTCGAACTATTTGGTGGCGCAAGTTTTTTTTTTTTCAGAACGATCGGGATAAAAGCTTGGGAATTAATTTTCATTGCAAAATTTTCAATATAGACAGCGGGGGCACGTGCTGACGCGCCATACAAACGTCCCTGCCGTCGCTGCTGACGCTACAGCGAAAACGAGCTGAGACCCGTTAGCTGTTTTGTGTGTATGTGTTTGTGAGTGAATGCGTGTGTTTGTGCGATACCCTGTCAAAGTGTCTTTAAATGTTGGTGGCGCCCAACTTTAACCTGTCCACTTGTTTTTTCTTATTCTTTCATCTTTCGAATATGTGTGAAATATATAGTGTAATATATATCCGCATGGCTGTCAAAAAACCTCCCAACTCACAGTGTGTCCCCCATAGGTCAAAAATAAGCAAGTGGACAAATTAAAGTTGGGGGTAACCAACTTTTATATACACTTTGACTAGGGCATCACAGTAAACACACGCATGCACTCATAAACACATCAAAAATCTGAAATTAATCACAAAACTGCCTACTCATGTTTTCGACCGATTGTAAAAATTTCAGAACGATTGAATAAATAACTTGTCAGTTATTTACATTTCAATTTTCAATATAGAAAGCGGGGGTGCACGTGCTGACGCACCATACAAACGTCGCTGCCGACGCAGCGGCGGCGTCACTGTTGACGCTACAGTGAAAACGAGCTGTGACCAGTGTTGCCGTTTTGGGGTTTTATACCCTAGATTTGGGGTTTTATTAATTGATCTGGGGTGAAAATTTTGAATCTAGGGGGAACACGCTAATTTAGCTTTATTTGAAATTCTTCAGCGTTTTTTAATTATTTCTATATTTTCACGATTTTTGCGTCATAACTCACTTGATGAGCAAAAAAAAAAAAAATAACAAAAAAAAAACTCGCAGACCTGTGAAAAACAAAGAAAAGAAAAGGTCTGCGGCTATAAATTAGTAAATATTATTTTTTGGGGCTTTTTCTCAAAAAAAAAACCCAAAATCTATGGTTTTTTGTCTAAAAATTTTGGCAACACTGGCTGTTACGCGTTAGCTGTTTTGTGTGCATGTGTTTGTGAATGCATGCATGTGTGCTGCGATGCCCTAGTCAAAGTGTATCTAAAAGTTGGGCCAACTTAAATTTGTCCACTTGTTCATAATTGGTCTAGCTATTTTTCTGTAATCTTGTTATTGTTTTGTTCTACCTGTCCTCTTCAAAAAACAGCATCGAATGAGACAGCATGGTAATAAGCTGGTACTGCAGCGTGTGCAACTTGCAAATAGAGCTCGCCAGAAAACAATTAAAACAGCTAGTAAATCAAAGTTATTGTGCAATGGAAGGTTTTAATATTAAAAATATAGTATTTAGTACTTAATTGTGGACGTTCTGTGTTTGTCTTTGCTGTGTTTCGTTAGTTTTAGTTGTGAAGGCCACCTTAGAACTCAACCAATATTTTTCTACGTTATTTACATCTGACAGAAAATATTATATAACTGTTTAGTTCAGCTGAGGTGCCCATTCTCTTGCTATATGCAATAAGGTAACATAACCTCAGCTTAAAACAAGTGGACAGGTTAAAGTTGGGCGCCACCAACTTTAAATACACTTGACTAGGGCATCGCAGCCAACAACATGCACTCTCACAAACACATACACACAACACAGCGGACGCGTCAAAATTCGTTTTGGCGTAGCGTCAGCAGCGACGCGGCCGCTGCGTCGGCAGCGACGTTTTGTATGGACGGTCAGCACGTGCACCCCGCTGTTCTATATTGAAAATTGAAATGTAAATAACTCCTAAGTTATTTATCCGATCGTACTGAAATTTTACAAGTCGGTCGAAAACATGACTAGGCAATTTTGTGATTTTAATTTAAGATTTTTAGAGATTTTTGTACTGCCTTATATATGGTTTTTTTTCGATTTGCGGGAGGGAAGGGGGGACAAGGAAAATAAAAAAAATAAAATAAGCGTAGTGTCCTGGATATGGGAGACATAACAAATTTGGTTGCTCTAGCTCTTATGGTTGCTGAGAAAACTCATACAGACGGGCGGACGGACGGACGGACGGACGGACGGACGGACGGCGGACGACGGACATGGCTATATCGACTCAGCTCGTCAAGCTGATCAAGAATATATATACTTATGGGGTCCACGCCTCCTTCTCCTGTTACATACATTTGAGCAACTTCATACATACCCTTTTTCATTTTTTACAAAAATGTCAAAGTGTATAAAAATCACATTTTGCAAGTGGCGAAAATTTGCAAAATTTACAAAGACTAGGGGCATCCAGGGGGTTCAACTAGTTTTTGTTTCATGTTAAGTGTTTACTTTCGGTTTTTCTATGACAATAGCTTATTATTTTCCTAGGGACAACATATCAATGCCAATTCTTGCTTAGCCGCATTTAGTATATGGTTTCGAGGAGCAGGTACACCTAAAGATAAAGTTGATAATGCACTCGATGCCATTATAAATCATGCCAATCATATGGCATATCACCTAGACCTGGATGAGTTGGAAAAATGCCTAAATAACGTTTGCAAGAAGTTTTTCAAGTTTGGCAAAACTGCAATCGTACCCGATCAAACGTTTTGAATAAACATTCGGAGTGGATGGCTATAACTGAATCCATTTCTGCGAAGCCATGCGATGTGCAAACAGCAATCTCAATAAAGTCTGTCAGCACTGGCTGCAACCACTAAGCATACAACATATGCTAACGTATGCTTAGTGCTGCAACGCCGCCCCGAAGGCAGGTAGAAACACTTGAAAACACTTTTTTTTTAACCTTTTTCTTGTGCACTATGATCGCGACACATACAATATTTCTTGTGCCATCATCCACTGTTTTGCTCATATGTATCAGTAGTACTGGGTTGTACCACTAAGCATACATGTTGTATGCTTAGTGGTTGTACGCACAGTGTTTTTTAGGGTGAGTGCACTCTTGCCGCTCTCTGATGGCCACACACGGTCATACTGCACACTCCGCCCGGTGTGCGTAGTTTGTGGACAGCTTCACGACTCCGCACCGTGTTCAGCATGCAAAGACGATTCTATCGCTAAAAGATGCAGCAACAGCGGTGGTAATCACACAGCTAATTACAGATTCTGTCCACTATATAAGGAGTTGAGTAGTCGAATCCACTAGCAAGGGACCACGCCGCGCTCCGCAAATATATGGCAAACACCAAATCACATCCAGACGTCTCTTCATCATAAGCCAGATCGTCGTTTGACTCCGGATCCGGATTAAACACTTGACATTTGCAATACTTTAAAATCAGGATTGGAGCCCCTGGCTCAAATACATCGCTCTGAAAAGCACTTCACTCAGAGAGAAAAATGACAAACCATTACCAGCCTGTGGAACACCAACAAAACAACCTTGAGGCACTGTTTTCTATGGGGTTCATGTTCTTTATGCGGACAACTATGCAATATTTAATGCGTAATAAGAGCCTCTTGATACAAATGTTATAATCACATCAGTCCAAATAACCAATGGGTTCCCAACGTGTATCTACGTGGAATGCTAATGACGTTTCACAGCATAAACTTGAGTTATCCCAATTCCTGCTCGACAAACACATTGACGTCATGCCTACTGTCAGAAACACATCTGACCAACAAATATTTTTTTTAATTTAAGAGGCTACATATTCTACGCAACAAACCATCCCGATGGCAAGGCACCTGGTGGGACTGGTATCTGATCAGAACGCATATTAAAGCATCACGTTACAAGGAGCTCTGCAGAAATTATTTACAGCCACAACAATATGAATAAAACTGGATAGTGGTAAACAAATTACTCTAGCCGCAGTATATTGCCCCCTCGTTTCACCATAACTGAAGGAGAGTTCATGCATTTTTTCGACTCACTAGGGGACCATTTCATAGCCGCAGGAGACTACAATGCAAAGCACACACACTGGGGATCTCGCCTTGTGACTCCAAAAGGAAAGCAGCTCTATAATGCAATTATAAAAGCCAGCAACAAACTCGACCACGTTTCCCCGGTAGACGAACATACTGGCCAACAGAGCCAAATAAACTGCCTGAATTAATAGACTTCGCAATTACCAAAAATATTCCTGGAAACTTGATCAGTGCTGAAAGTCTCTCAGATCTCTCATCTGACCACTCACTCGTCCTAATTAATTTACTCAGCTATCAAGCAACTCGTTCTAGAAAAACGACGCCTACGACGAAAATGGCAGTCTTACAAGTCGCCATATGTACGTCAAAGGTTAAAAAAAATGCCTCCCGGAAGCCTACCAAAGCGTTAAAGTAACAAGAAGCAAATACTCAACATCACTACATCCAGCAACTATGATCCTCTTCTACGAAAAACTCACTGTGGAAAGCTCATCCAACTCTATGCCCACCAAAAGAGACCGTGACGCCTATAAGAACCAACTAGGCGGCTGGGCCAGCAGTGATGAAGACAGAGCCAAAACATGCACCTGGACATCTTGAAAATGTGTTTCAGCAAAATCCTGCCACAAATGCATTAACAATACCAACATTTACAAGTGACTCTCAGCTTCAACAAGAGCCAATGGAATTTCGCCCAAACGAAATAGCATATATCATTAAAAATCAGTTGAACCTGAGAAAATCACCAGACTTCGACCAAATAACGCCAAATATGATTATTGAGCTCCAATATTGTGCAGTTTGCACCCTCGCGCAACTCTTCAATGCCATCGCCAAGCTTGGTTACTTCCCAGAGAGATGGAAAAAATCACAATAATTATAATACCGATACCGAAACCTTTGCCTGACTCAATTCCATCGTCATACGGACCCATAAGCCTATTATCATGCCTATCAAAACTCTTTGAAAAATGCCTGCTGACTCGGATAAATCCATATCTAAGAATCCATAACAAAATCCCATCACATCAATTTTTCATAAGCCTTTACAAGCCTTTGCGTGTGTAAACACAAAGTCCCGAATATGAATGTGAAGAAACGCAAGGAAAAAGGTCATGCAATTTTGTGCGCGTCTCTTTCGCTACCTGCTGTTGCGTCGGCGCGGCTGCCAGTGCAGACTGAGCGAGACAGCAAGCGAGATTTTTCGCTTAATCTTATATATCTTATATGCCTGCCGATCGATTTTGTGAGCGCGCTGAACATTCTCTTTTGCCTTATTTTGGCACTTGAAGTACTAGGCTGGTCTGTGGGTATATGAAGTAAAGGCTTATGCCTCTGTGTTGTTTGCAGCGCGTATTTAACCATACCCATGAATATGTCAGTAGATTGATTCAAGTGCCACCCCTGCCGTTCTCTGGTGGCAATGCTCACTGGATTTACTTCTACTATTTCAAATGACATAGCCACGTTTAATAGCAAATTAAAGAGTCTGAATAAAATAATATGATGTGAAAACAAGGTGGAATTTTTATATCGATATGGTTTTGAACTCTAGAGATTACTGGGCTCCCTATGGTAGGTCCTTGGGTTCTGTGGTTGCTTTCAGTGATCGCCCGTGAAACCACCCGGTGGAGTCCAGAATCTTTGCAAGTTTTCCAACCTTACCTCTGCAAGGTTGCTCAGCCCCTCGTAAAAGGCTTCTCCGTGGAATTGGAGTCGCCTTCTGTGAAGTACTGGCGTGTTATCCTTTGGAATATAAAATTTGTAAATGCGAAGCTAAAACAACCTCTTTCAACAATATTAATAAAAATTGCTGGATTTTGCAGACATTTAATAAAAATACATTCTGTTGGTTTTTTCATTTATTTATCGAATTTAAAGCCAAGAAAAATATCACAAATTAAATAAATAAATAATTAAAAACATTTGTTGCAGGCTTACATAATAATTAACATTAATGCTTCAATGCATACATATTTACAGGCTATGAGACACCATTTACAAAATAATTGGCAGTAATGCACAGTGGGTCCCACCATAGGCCAAAAATAAAAAGGTCAAAACCAAAAATTTTAACTTTTAATGTATCAACACTTTTTTATATTGGTCCAGCTATTTTTCTGTTTGTTTTGTTCTAACTGTCCTCTTCAAGAATAGCATCGAAAGAGACAGCATTATAATAATTTGGCATTGGATCGTGTGCAACTTGCAAGTAGAACTCGCAAAAAACAATTAAAACAGCAAGTAAATCAAAGTTATTGTGCGCTGGAAGGATTTAATATTATAAATATAGTATTTAGTACTTAATTGTGGACGTTCTGTGCTGTGTTTGGTTAGAGTTTTAATTGTGAAGCCCACCTTAGAACTCAACCAATATTTTTCTACGTTATTTTTTAACATCTTAAGATTATATGTATATCTGTTTAGTTCAGCTTCCGAAAGGTACGTATTCTGTTGCTATATGCAAGAAGGTAACATACATATACTCAACTTTAAAAAATCACATTTTGCAATGTTTTATTTTATATTTGTTAATTAGGGGCTGTCCATATATTACGTAATTCGCCTAGGGTTGGGGAGGGGGTCAAGGAAATGATTATGTTTGATTACAAGAGGGGGGAGGGGGTCTTGGATAATGATTACGTAATCATTTTATACAAATATTTTTGTTAAAAATATTTGTTGAAAAATTTAGTTTCGCGCCGATTACTCCGCCAATAAGTACCGAATGGAACTCCGTTTGAAAGATTAAAATTGTGGGAGGGGGGAGGTTGTTCATTGAATTACTTTTGAATACCATGGGGTGGGGGAGGGGGTCAAAAATCGCCGAAAACGTGATTACGTAATATATGGACAGCCCCTTATAGATATAATAATATATTTTCTAATTATTATAAAATTATAATGTTAAATTATTTGGGTGGTGTTACATTTTTGCCGGTTTGTCAACCAAAATTTTATTTCAGATCGATCGTTCCCCTGTAAAAATCTTTATCAACATCGATTCTTTCCATTTTGGTCGATGCATCGACTCGGTTTAGAAACAATCGATAATCGACGTACCTAATCCATGCTTAAGTGGCTAGTGGAAATTTTTTTTTTATTTTCGTTTCCATATACGAAAATGTTTTTTTTTTCTTATAGAACCTTAATTTTTTTTAAGTCATATGAATGTCTTTTTTATCTCTTTTAATTTAGTTTAATTTTTCTAGCAAAAACCAGTGATTAATCGATTTTGAATTTTGCGTTTTTATATTATGAAAATTTTTTTTGTTTCTTATTTTATGAACCTTTATTTATCTTAACTTAAGTTATTTTATTTTTGTTTTTCCCTGATTCTTATTGAATTAGAAAATTAAATATTTTTTTTATTTAAACGACTTAATTAAATTTATTTTCTAAGAGGTCGAAGAAGCTGTTAAGAAGAAGCTGTTAAAAAACTAAGGATGGGAAAAAAGCTGGAAACAATCGATAAGACCAAAAATAATTTATGTTCGGCCAAATTTCAAAACAAACGATATACATAGTTGACAGTAGAACCTAGCTGTACTGTAGAGCTGTAAAATCATTGATGCCTACTTTCATCAATGTTTTTCAGAAAAACATCGGTGAATCGATACAACCAGCTCTACTGTACTGGATGATATTTGCAAATGAGTGTATGTGACAATGAGACTAATAAATATTTATTAATTGGGGCGTGTTGTTGGCTTAAAACAAATAAAAATATATTTATGTATGTAACAAACCCATTAAATTTCGAATGAAGCTTGGAAACTTAGTATATAACTACATACATACATATACTATAACAAGTATATGCAGAAAATACAATGAATACGTTCCGAACTCAGCAATGTTCATAGTATGTATATATATGTATATGTACAAATGTTTGTGTGTAGATACATAAATGCTTATATTTTAGGCAAATATATTTATATATATATTTTTATATTATATATGGATATATATATTTTTTTTCTATTTCATATACAATGTGTTGAAAGGTAGATCTTAACACTTGAGGGCATTGTCATTGCGTTGGTATCGACAACGCTATGCTCTCACTGTCTGCATTTGAACGTTGGTCGTCGGATAGTGCGAATGTCGTGCGGATAGCAATTTGAAGTTTTTGGAAAGATTTGTTAACATTAATAAGCGGCAAACACGCGCAACGTTGAAATGCTCAGCTTCAACAATATTGTGTGTGTGGGTGTACAAGCATACATACTATGTATGTATGTATATGCGCATATGAGTATGTGAAAAGTGATCTGCATATTACTCAAAGTGGTTCGATTTCAGACAACGATTTGTTTTGTAATCATTTATATGAGTTAGTTGGTGCCAATTATATTGACTGCTTTATTGATTAAATGAGCTACTAATTTTGTTGTTAGTTTCTCAGCTTATTTTGTTTGTTGTTGTTCTTTTTATATACATACATATGTAATTTTAGTTAAGTTTAATTACCACACAAGCATTTGTAATAAGGTGGGTTTTGTGCAAATATATTATACATATGCATATATATTTGATTTTTCTCTAAATATTCATACATAATTCATTTGTACGTAAATATTTGGCAACATATGTTGACTATTATATTGTAAATTACAATTTGTAATAGAATATCGAAAACAGAAGTGTAGTTTCAATATAATGGATGCAAGTACATTGCATATAACGCATTAGAAATTGAGACGGTATAGTTGATTTGTGCATTAGACTTATCCTCTTAATCCATTAAGAGACACAAAAAAATGTGCCCCAAATCGACCTTGGTCAACTAGTCCACCCTCATATGAAATGCATAACCATAAAACATGCTATGTTTTTAGTCGATAGGCTGGGTCTTAATATAACTAAAGCAGATAAAACAAAAATTAAATATTTTAAAGCGAGTATTGCTGTAAGCTTAAATCAAATTATATATCTTGCCGTTCGTAGATACTATTTTTATTGAGAGAGACTCCAGTCTTTCTGGATTTTCCGGCAGAAATAAAAAATTTGCTCCTCACATAATTTTAGTGAAATTTCAGCCCTCTAGCTCCTATGGGCTTGGATGCGATCATCCGTTACTAACATTACCACTAACATCCGTCATTCAGGAAAAACTCTATTATACAAATGTAAAGTAGGGCCCGCGGCGGTGACGCTGTCACGTCGCTTTGTTGTTGATATTGCCAACTTGACAAAGGCGTCGAATGTCACGGTGAAGGTCCCAAAATGGTCCGTTAATTTGCTGCTTTAGCGCACGTGTTGCTCACGTATTGGTATTGATCATGGGTTTTGACTATGATCGCTTGTTGTACCGTGGTCTATAATTACTAAAAATACTGAGTGAGCGTACGTGTTCGTTTGTTGCTAGCTTGAGTCCAGTAGGTCTTTGTGCACTCAAAATGAGTGGAAGTATTGGGTTGAGTGAGTCCTCTATTGTCTGGTGGTTTGCTTAGTTAATAAAGTAAATTAAAGTTTGTGAGTTTCTCCAAAGCAAACATTAGATCATAAATGGGCTGCCTTTTGCTTTCAATTATTAAATTACTATCATGAACTGCTCGCCATTCCAAAATGGACGCTTTCACACTATTAAGAGGCATCTTTATCTCACAATAACAAACTCAAAGTAGTTGAACAGCTGTCAAGTTCAACGTTGCAACACTTTTCCGTCTCCACCTTACAAAATATGGTGTTCACGTTAGCAGTGTTGTTGCAACTAAAATCTCTTTTGCACGTACAACACTTGCGAACACCCTAATTGTGTTTATCATACTACGCAGAAATTATACGTAGCCGTCAAACAGCAAAAAATGCTATTAAACCAAACGACTGAGCCTGGAACCCCAGAGCAGCCGAACGGAATGTCTAGAATCCCAGAGTGCGTTCGGCTGTTTCGAGTTCGAAGCGTTCGTTCGAAAGCAAGCACAACAATAAATCTATTTTCAGTCGCAGATCGACTGCGTTACGATTGAGCATGGCTGCGTTTCTACGCGCTGTGCTCTCGTTTCTCTGTATGTGTGTATATGAGTACAAGCGCTCGCACGTTTGTATGCATATGCAAAAGACATTGTTGCCGCTGTTCTTTGTTGTTAATAATACAAACGTGAAAAAAAAGACTACGCTATTCCTTACGCTGATGAGGGTATTTAAGACTTTATCTACTCACATCATCTGGTATTTCGTTGCCTTCGATGTTACGTTGGATACCGCACTAACACGAAGCTGATATTCAGATGCTATGATTATTCTAACGAGATTGGCAACATGCGGGTAGAAGCTTTGTTTTGCATTAATTTACGCCCTTTTGTGGAGCTAACAAAATCTCTTTCTCTGTAAATAGGGCTATGGACGTGTTTGCGCTTCTCATGCTTATGTCTGGAGTTTGCGAGTCTGTTCAACTCATTGCAGTTACCCAGGGAACCTTACCAGCCAGTAATATTGATAAAGTATGTCTGGTGCGCAAAACGGCAGGAGTGGTTTTTTCCACACTACAGAAGATGTCCTTTGTGCCTTTTTTACACTTTCTGCTTGTTTGTATCTCTTGTCACTCACGGTGCAATTGGCTTTATTGAAAGTTCTTTTTCATATTGTTCTGTAAGATTATAGTTCCTTAGACCAAGGTGATTGTTCTTTCCGTTTATAACTTAGAGCGTCTTTGAAGGTGCTGAATAGAAAATTTACTAATGGCTGTAGTCCATATATTACGATTGGCTTGCTCCAATTATGTTTTAAAGCTTAACGGCGAATGGCGCAGATTCGGCAGTGAGGTCAGAAGGAATTTTCGGTAAGAACTTTCTCGAAACGTTGAGTGATATAAGGGTTTGGTTCAGGACCACTGAAAACGGCGGTGGTCTGAAAACCGATTTTCGGTAAGGGCTTTCCTGTGACTGAATTAAATGAGTAAAAAGCAATTAGAACTTTTTTTCGGTTAAAAGTCAATTACTGATGCTGTGGTACATTGTCAATTAGATACAACCTTGCATGCTATGCCTTGTGTGATAAAAGTTTCAAACTATCGATGGTGCTCACCAAAAAACTGCAAGGGTGTACAAACATGCCAGTGCACTTTCTGTACTTCAGTATATAGGCCTGCACATATGCAAATTCACTTGAACTATTTGCTTACATGAAACTTAACTCGATTTGAGTGTCTAATGTGATTTAGGTCTTAATTTTATTTTATTATTTACCGTTTCCTCTTAATAAATACTTATATAACTCAAAAACTAAGGCTAATACATATTTGGACACTGCTAATTATACCTCAGCAAAATAATTATTGGTACAAGAATGCTTTATCAAATAAAATCCAATTTACATATAGGATATGTAAATTGTAGGATAGGATATTATAGGATAATTTTTTTTTTTTAATTTATTATTAAACTTAAGCCACATTTGATTAAAGTTAGTTAAACTAGTTTAAAAAAAAAATGCCTTCTATGAAAAAAAAAAACAAAACATAAAGTTGCCCCAAAGGAACTAATTATTGGTACATTGAAATAAAAAAACTCTTTTTTTTATATTGTAAAGGTTAAAATAATAATAAAAAAAACAATAATAATGCGTATTGCCTCCATGTTTCGTAAGAACTTCGGCCAAGCGGTTAGGTCATTGATCGAACTAACTTTTCTAGGGTGTTATTTTCAATTTTAGCCCATTCTTTAATAAAAGCCTTTTTGAGCCCAGCTAAATTTTCGAATTGGCGACCATTGTTGTAGACTGTGCTTGAGAGTAGTCCCCAAACATTTTCAATTGGGTTCAAATCGGAACTACATGCCGGCCACCCCAAAAGCTTAATTTTGCGTTCTTCAAAGAACTGCTTTGACTTTTTGTGAAACATGGATAGCTGCATTATCCTGCTGATAGGTTAGGTTAGGTTGTACTGGTTTCCCAAAAACGGGAACACTCAGATGCCTGTTTAGTCTGTCGGAATAGGTGGGGGTATGTGGTGGTTCATGGGATGTATGGGTTAGCTGCCTATATCAGCTCTACGGGTCCCGTGGTTGCTTCCTGTGGGCTGGTGTGCCCTTGGAACCATCCTGTGGCGTCCAGAAACCTTGCCAGATTTTTCAAACTTATCTGCTAGGTTGCGTAGCCCCTCACAGAAGGCTTCTCCGAGGAATCGGAGTCCAAATTTGGTATATAGGTACTCCTATATCCAAACCTGAACGCTTTTATTTTATTTTTTTTAATTTCCTCCCCCCTCCCCAGCAAATCAAAAAAAACACAATATTAAGCAATAAAAAAATATTTAAACATCTGAAATAAATCACAAAAACGCTTGGTTATGGTTTGACCGATGCCGTAAAGTTTAGAAAGTTCGGGTTAATTACTTAGGAGTTATTCACATTCTAATTTTTAATATAGACAGCTGGGTGCGCTTGCTGGCTGTCATACAAACGGCGCTGCTGACGCTACAGCGAAAACGAGCTGTAACGCGTTAGCTGTTTTGTGTGTTTGTGTTTTTAAGTGCATGCGTGTGTTTGCGCCCAACTTTAATTTGTCCACTTGTTAATATCTGTCACCGCTGCGTTTGTCGGCAGCGTTGATCCGGACCTAGCAAACCTATCAGCCATCTCATTTCCTGGTACACCCATGTGTCCCGGAACCCAGATGAGTCTAACATGTTGCTGTCGGCAGTTGTTCAGCGCGCTGACTGTGCTTCGGATTAGTTCGCTCTTTATGGTATTCGAGGCTAGAGCTTTTATCGCTGCTTGGCTGTCGACATAGACCGCCAAGCTCTTCGACGTGTATGTCATGTTGCCTGTTAGTCTAATCGCTTGCCGCACAGCGTATAAAGACGCGCATCTAGGTCAGGGGCGTGGACTCCGGATCCTGTGCCTTCCTCCGTCGTCTATCCGTCCGTATATATTGACAGCTCATCAGTCCTCGTGAGGTCTTTTTTTGCCACTCTGTTCTTGTTGGAAATATAGTTCGGAAACTGTCGTTCCATTTAAATTCTGGACACCGATAGTCACTTTCCTCCGCAGCCGTTTGTCCTACCTTGAGCAGGCCTGTGCTGTGGCCGGTACTTTGCAGCTTTAAGAGTATTTCGGCTCGTAGCCTAACCGCACATCTCGGCGCTGTGTACCTGATCAAAATTCCTATCGGGTTCAGGTCTAATATAGTGTCAAGGGCTGCTTGAGGAGTAGACTGTATGCATCCTGTTACGCTCAGGCCAGCCAGTCTTTGGAAAATTATTAATTTTTAAGGCCAAAATTAATAACACAATAGCGGAGCAAGATTCGGTTTTTTTTTTTTTTTAGCATTAGGCTTATGTGACCGTAGGTTATTATATTTTTTTTAAATTATGGGCGTGTCACCGCCCCTTTAGGTTAAAAGACCAATTTTTTTTAAATTTTTAAAACAATATTACAAAATAATATAACACATGCTAAAATAATTTTTTAGGGATATTTTTTTGGAGACAGTGGGCGTGGAACGCCTTTAAAATACTTAACATTGGATCTAGGTTATGTCCTAAAAACTTAAATATATTAAATGTGGCTTTTCTAACTATAACCATTTAAAAGAGAATTAAATAATATAAAAACCGAGTATATTTCATTGATGGACTCGCCATTTTATCATTCGAAGTTCACAAATACATAATAAAACCTCACTTCATCGAATGCATTTCAAAAATTTTATATGTATCGCGCACAAAACTTAGCAAGTTCAAACTCACCTGGTTTGCTATTGCAAAATCTGTGTTTGACAGCTGATATTTTTGTAGTGGCGCCATCTATTGAGATTTCTGGTATGAAATATTAACAATTAATCTTTCCTGTCTGATTAGAAGGTCATTTAGGACAAGATTTCACATCAAGGAGGATATGACTCCTCCTTGTGGGGTGCCCCTGGTGGTCTTTTTCCTTATAGACGAGGTGCAGAGTTGGGCATTGATCATTCTGAAGCTAAGCATGTTGCTTAGCCATTGATTGATCATCGGGTGTGAGCCAATGTTGACTAATGCTGTCGTTATTGACTCGATCCTGACATTGTTGAAAGCGCCTTCTGTCTAGAAAGGCTCCTCTTTCAAACTCCTTTCTCTGCAGAGTGTCTTCGATTATTCCTACCTCTTTATGTAGTGAGGTTTCAGCTGATCTACCTTTAAGGTAGGCGTGTTGATCTGCACTGAAAGTTCGAGGTGTCAGCAATTTTTTTATGTAGTCGTTCCAGTGTTATCAGTAAAAAAGATGAAAGACTGATTGGCCTGTAGTCCTTCGGTGAGTAGTGGTTTATCTTTCCTGCCTTGGGAATCAATGCCACTCTCACTTCTCTCCATTTTTCCGGTATGTTCCCTGTTGCCAGGCATCCCCTGAAGAGTTCTAAGAGCCATGGAACAAGGAACAAGCTTACCGCTTGTAGCATGGTAGGTCTTATGTCATCCGGTCCTGCAGATTTGTAGGGCTTCAACGACTTGATAGCCCAGATTATCTTCTCTTCGGATATTATTTCATCTATTAGACAATGACTATCCGTATTCAATTCATTCATAGGTTGCCTGCTGGTGGTGAGGATGTCGGTTGCAATCTTTGTACCAGCCTGTAGGCAGCCTGGGAAGTGAGTATTTAGCAATAGCTGCAGAGACTCCTGACTGTCCCTTGCGAAGTTGCCATACAGATCACAGAGTAAACCTGGTTTGGCCGGATCTTTCGCTAGCAACCGTCGAAGTTTGGACGCTTCCGCTGATTAGATTCTCGCAGAAGGTAGCCATGAGTCTCTTTTGGCCTTTCTGCATTTCGTTTTCAAAATCTTGAAACTGAGGCGATAGGCTTCCCAATCCGCCGGACAGTTTCCGTCTTTAGCTCTATTATAGAGTCTTCTCATTCCCTTCCTGATTTGCCTGAGCTCCGGTGTCCACCACTTGTTGCGGTTCGACCTTGGTGCTTGGCTAAGAGATCAGGATTTGACAAAGGCCTTACTTAGAGTGTCTGTGATGACTTGGCTCGCTTTTCCGAGGGTGCAGGGATTGTCTTACCGTCCCGCAGGGCGTTCTGGTAGGGTATCCCTGACAGACTGCGAGAATCTGATGCAGTCAGTTCTTTTTGGGTTCCCAAAGCGCAACTTGAGCTCGGGAGTCTATTTCAAATACTATCTTATAATGGTCCGAAAAGGAGCATTCAGTGGATACATGACAATTTTTTTGAACAGTTAGAGAGTTGCTGTTCGATGCTAAGATTATATCAATCACCTCTGCTCGGTTCTTATTACGGAAAGTAGGGTGCTTACCCCTGTAACACACATTAAGATATGTGAGCAGTGCAAATTCAAGCAACAGTTCCCCTCTTGCGTTGATGTTCGTAGGACAACATTGATGCCTTCACTCTGCGCATGCTGAACAAAGGCTTTAATGTTTTCTGATGGTGGAATCTTTTCTTCAAATGCTAGGTATGCCGACGCCAGGTACATGTTCATTCGTTCGCATAGTGCTACCGTTAGGTCTCCGTTACTGAAACGAGAAGAGAAAAGAACATTGAGTCCTGCGCTTACCACGATACAGGTTCTAGACTTACCCGCTGCTGGCGGGACAAGGAGATGATATGCGCGGGATCCCAATCCACAATCTCTTTCACCCACGATCCAGGGCTCCTGGATTAGAGCCAAGTCTACCATCTGCTTGTCCATAAACCGCAGTAGGTCAACTGAAGGAACCCTAGATTAATCTGCACTACTTTGAGCTTCCTCAGTTGGCCTAATCCCCTTTTCGTCCGTCTTCTTGGGGATGATCGTCTTGAGGCTCCCTAACCCCATCTTCAGCTGGCATTGCTTACGTAGGAGGTGGCACTTGGATTCGTGACTAATGTTGATCCATAAATCCTGCTAATATATCCTCTTATCTTCCCAAAGTATTCGTCCATAGGACTTATATAAATGTCAGAGTTCATTTGAGATGACACGAAGCATATAGGACACCTTCCAAGGTGCCCAAAGGCAGCCCATATCATAAGTGACCCACCTCTAAAATTCTGAGCAAAGCAGGACTTGCGCTCATGACGTAAATCTTATTAATACATAATTTTGCCATCAGGACAATCTAAATTAAAGTTTTTTTCGTCACTAAGCACAATATTTTCCTATTCGGTGGTCCAAAACTTATATTTTTCGGCAAATGTCATACGAGCTTGTTTGTGCCTGGGCAGAAGCATAGCTTTGTGCTCCATTTTTGTATATTTAATGTTATCATCGGCCGTCAAAATTTGTTGAATACGACGGTGACTGTGTTTAGAGATAGTTTAGCTTTAAAATCTCGCGAACTAGTCTGTGTATTAACAGCTAAATGCTTATTCTGACGTATTTAACACTCAGACAACGTAGACGAGCGCCTCTATTTACAGTTTTTTTGTATGCCTTAGGATTTTTAAAGAGTTTTTAAACTGTAGTTTTTAGCAAAACCGTAATTTCAGTAATTTCCTGAATGGTTTTGCCTCAATTCCGCAAATTCAATATAACTTTTTGCATAGAAAGCGACAATTCGACACCTTTTCTCATAATGACTATTTAAAGCGTTTTATTAGTCATAATTTTGACAAGTAATTAGTGTTAAATAATTGCATATGCATTTATGTACCTATTAACCATAAAATACTCACATTTGCATATACAAAACAGAAGTATTTTGTCAATTGGCATAGTTTTATGATTTTGTACCAATAATTATTTCGGTCCAAGAAAAAGTTACTGTTGACAATACACAGCAATAAAAGTAACCGCGAATATTTATTATAATTTTTTACTACAATATTACTTTCTCAACATGCCAGAGTATTTAACAAAATATTTACATCGTTACAAATACTTATCTATACTTCGCTACACTGAAAACAATCTTTGAAAAGTGCTCGTACCAATAGGAATACACAATCTTACATATGTATGTTAATCTATTCTTGTCCAATGCATTGGAGTGTCCAAATATGTATTAGTATTAATTTTATTCTTTCAGCCAGTGATTGTTATAAATGTATCTGAGTATTACATGTGTCTAACGACAGAGTTAGACGGTTGATGCAGTCTTGTTACAAATCCCACACTCCACACAAGAAAATGCATTTGGGGTCTCAAGTGATTACTTGCTGTGTGGTGGTTATTATTTATTGTGTTAATCACCTATTTGAAGCAGCGGAGAGCAACATACAGCAAAATAATCATCAACAGCGTCGTATTCTTACAAAGGAAAACAGGCGATTTTCACGGGACTCTAGTTCAGGCCGGGAGCGGCGTCCGAACATTGTGTTCATTCTAACAGATGACCAGGATGTGGAGCTGGGATCGCTGAACTTTATGCCGCGCACCTTAAAGTTGATGCGCGATGGGGGCGCAGAGTTTCGACATGCATACACGACGACACCGATGTGCTGCCCGGCGCGCTCTTCATTGCTTACTGGCATGTATGTGCACAATCACATGGTGTTCACTAACAACGACAACTGCTCTAGCCCTCAATGGCAGGCGACACACGAAACGCGCTCGTACGCCACTTACTTATCGAATGCTGGGTATCGAACCGGGTACTTTGGCAAATATCTGAACAAGTATAATGGCTCATACATACCGCCTGGATGGCGTGAATGGGGTGGACTGATCATGAACTCCAAGTATTACAACTATAGCATTAATTTAAATGGGCAGAAGATAAAGCATGGCTTCGATTTTGCCAAGGACTATTATCCGGATTTAATAGCCAACGACTCGATAGCATTTTTGCGCTCCTCGAAACAGCAAAACCAGCGAAAGCCAGTGCTCCTCACCATGAGCTTCCCAGCACCGCATGGACCCGAGGACTCAGCGCCGCAATACAGGCATCTCTTCTTTAATGTGACTACTCATCAGTGAGTACAGAGAAGTTGTAACAATTTTTATTTAAGACGAAACTGATTAATTCTAATTAATTTTACAGCACGCCCAGCTACGATCATGCGCCGAATCCAGACAAGCAATGGATACTTCGTGCCACAAATCGAATGCAACCAGTGCACAAGCGTTTCACTAATTTGTTGATGACTAAGCGGCTTCAAACACTTCAGAGTGTCGACGTGGCCGTGGAGCGCATTTTTCACGAGCTAAAGGCACTTGGGGAGCTCGACAACACATACATTGTGTACACCTCGGACCATGGATACCACTTGGGGCAGTTTGGCTTGATCAAAGGCAAGAGCTTTCCTTTTGAATTTGATGTGCGGGTACCATTTTTAATGCGCGGCCCCGGCATCCAGGCTGCTCAAGTGTTAGTGAATACTATACTCCTCATAGAGTGATTTCAGCTTATCTTAATTTGCTTTGCAGAGTGAACGAGATTGTCTTGAATGTAGATCTGGCGCCTACATTTCTGGATATCGGTGGTGTGCCAACGCCTTCACATATGGACGGGCGCAGCATATTGCCTCTTCTGCTTAATCGCAATCGCTTCATGTGCGATAACTGGCCCGACAGCTTTCTAATTGAGAGTTCTGGTCGCCGAGAGACGGTGGAACAAATATCCGAGTCCCGTGCTCGACTCCTGGAGGATCGCCACAATATGAAGCTTGCCAATAGTACACTTCTCGAGGATCTGTTGATCAGAGAGCGCATGAGCACAAGCAACACGGAAGTCATGCTGTCGGACTCTATAGAGACCACCACAACGCCAACAAAGCATAGACAGTATGTAGACGGTTTGGACTCTAACACTGAAGACGATGATGATGTTGATGGAGCTGAATCTTATACCGACTCTTTCATGGCAACCTTCGAAGAAAATGAGCCGCTCGGGACTGCTGTGGAATACGAAGCCAGCAAAGATAAACAAGAGCAAGATCTGGAACAGTTCAACCTCCCTCTAGCGCCATACATTACAAAAATGATGCGCCTAAATTCTGAATGTTCTGATCCAGCATTGCTTACGAACTGTCTGCCTGGCCAAAAGTGGAAATGCATCAATGAGGAGGGACGGTGGCGTAAACACAAATGTAAATTTCATGTAAGTGGGATATCACAACAAATAATTGGAAATTTCTACTATTTGCTAACTTTTGGAAAATGTAATAATTTCTACACTTTTTGATCAATTTTTAATAACTTTCCGATTTTTTAAAACTTTGTTTTTTCGGTTATCTTAGTAGAAATTCTCAAGTATTGCTCTCTATCTCTGATGGGTTCGGCTGTACAGCGATCAACTTTTTTTTTTTTTGCATTTATCGTGTGACTTATGTTAGATACAAATTATGTCGATAAAGTCGATGCGAGCTTTTTAGTGACTCATAGTTAGCGGAATAAAATAATAACTTTTAAAGGAGACTAGATATCTTCAATCTGTTTTTTTTTTACCATTAAAAACAACATGAAATTTCTTTTTAAATCTGTTTTTATTTTAAAAAAATCAATTATATAAAATAATTTTTTAATATAAAAAAAAATTGAACATATTTTATGATCAAAAAAGCTTTATTCAGAAATTCTGGAGTCGAAATCAAGAACTCTACATTGTTTGAATACAGACCACAGTAGTTTCTCCCAACATGGTGTATGTGGATATATTTAATTAACTTGTTTCTTGTATTATATAGAGTGAATCGAATCTCTGCGTAGTTTTCTGACCATTTATTCTTTTCCATCACTAACAATGCTACGTTCGATTCCAGTTTCCGGAATTGGAGTCCCACTCTACCAGGCTTATATAACACACCTCATATTAACGGACACACAGTCCCCGCGCTTTTCAAATATTCTTATACTACATTCTCCGACATACAGCTATAATTATGTGACACGGTTTTTTTGACAAATTAATTTGACACGCTGAATCTGAAGGTGATTCTGACTTCACTGGCTGGAACTTTCAAGATTCTGCTTTACTACCATGTACGTTGCACTCTTATTTAATTTCTCTCAGGATATATTTTTAATTTAAGTAAATAAAGCTCCGATGCCCAGTTGCCAGTAATCTATACCGGCTAAGCCGGGGCTACCACCATAATTACAATCGGCGTAAACATCTACTGATATAAGCGCCTTAACCTAAAAACAAAACAAGTGGACGCATTAAAGTTGGAAGCAACCAAATTTTTATATACACTTTGACTAGTGCATCGCAGAAAGCACACGCACGCACTCACAAACACATACACACAAAAGAGCTAACAAAAGAGCTTATACAGCTCGTTTTCGTATGGCCAGTGTCAGCAGGCGCACTTTGCTGTCTATATTGAAAATTAAAATGTGAATGATTCATAAGCAATATATCTGATCGTTCAGAAATAACTGATAGAGGTCAATAACTTGAGAAAGCTTGTGTGATTTATTTTTCATTCATGGCTATATCAACTTAGTTTGTTTTGCCGATCCAGAATATACATTCTATATGGGGTCTGCCACGCCTTTTTCTCCGTGTTGTACATATTTGCACAACTTCATAATAATATTCTCCATTTATTATAAAAATGTCAAAGTGTATACACACTTTCAAATTAAACAAATAATCCTTTAATAAGGGACGCTCTGAAAATAAATTTAGATAGTTGTATACCTTCTGCGGTCGATTTACTTCAATGTCCGAGCATTCTTTGAGCACATCAAGCTAAGCACAGTACCTAAGTATCCCATACTTTTTATTTTTTGAGCTATTTGGTAATGAGTGTGTAGCAGCACATATGGTGTATATAATTATCAAGTACTAAACTTTAATTATCCGTAGCTTCAACTTGAGCATCAGCTGGTCACAATGCCACGCAAACATTCTCAGCGCAACTGCGCCTGCTTTACAACGGATGGTTTGATATATACCAAGATTCGTGCACCATCATCCACGGGTGAGCTGGGCTTCCAGCGCTTGAACAAGCGCACTCATGGGCAGCGTCCGTATCAGAATACTGGAAAACGCCGCCATGGCCGAGAAACTTATCATGAGGAAATTTCTTATGAAATGGAAAAACTGCTTGATTTGGATCACATGTTGGAGCTCATTACCAAGCATGGACATCGTAATAAGCGCTATATACGAAGCTTTCATAACGCGTCCCTTTCCAAGCCGGTTTCACACGCATCTGTTGCAAGGGTCATCCAACAGATCCAAAGTACATTGGAAACGCTCGAACGCAAATTTATGGAGCGTGAGCTGAGCAACCGAAGCACAAGCATTGACAATTTCAAACCCAGTGACACTAGGAATGCCAATAAATTTATTAGGGGCGGCACTCGGTGCTATGTGGAGGAGAAGAGGGACCTCGTAAACTGTTCGGATGTTGTCTACAAAGATGAAAAATCGTGGCACAAGTTGCGCAATCAGATCGATATGCTCATCAGGTTGCTTAAGGAGAAAATTAGCGCATTGAAGGACATGAAGAAGCAGATGCGTGAAAGCAAAGTAAAGACTGTGACAAGTAGCAGACGTGGTGAGGTGCATCGACCAGAAGAAAACAGTGCCCGTCCCATTGCCGCTCAAGATTCAGATTCTGAACTTAATATTGACTACTTTGGAAAGATGTTAGAAACACCTCGTGAGCTTTTGTCAACAACCAGCAGAGAACACGACAAAGAAACCCTTCGAAGTAGTGACATTGCTGCTAACATTCCTTTACGGGAACCCACACAAATAACGCCATCCCGGTATTCATCACCTGCCGAGTGCTACTGTGAGTCGGATGTGGGTGAAAGGTAAGCGAATACACATGTATGTGTCAGAAATATTAACAGTTTACCTCAGTTACATGGTCCCTATATTTGTTTTCATTAAGGGGTAGCACCACAGTAGAATTTTTTTAAAATGAAAACTTTTTTTATTTGCTTAAAAAATAGTTTAACTATCCCAAAATACGGTGAAAAAAAATTGGGCGAAAAAAGTTTTTCTTTGACACTCACGATTTTAGTGAGGGAGCGTCAGAGGAACCTCCAAACTTTTAACGCGTTTTACTCGAAACACGGCTTTCAAAATAGGCACGCAGCATAAGTCGAACAATTTATAATCTTTTCTCTTGAAATTTTGACCATATGTTAAGTTTCCATATACGCAGAGAATGTCGTACGAAATTTTTGATAAATTAATTGGTCAATTTTTAATTGACGAAAAAGTGCCCTGATTTTGAGAAAAATTTTATCTTCGCCAAAATTTCAAAAATCAATAGTTTTGAAAATCCGTAAGACATTCGTTAGCTATATGTATCTAGAATAAGTATTTTTTTCCGTCTAAGGTTCAAACTTGCAAAATATGTATCCGTGCGGGGGCTATATCGGCGCCTTTTTCTTATTTATGTTTAAGACCATACCCAAATTTGATTAAATAACCTCTATTCCTTCTGACCTAAAAAAAATCTCGAAAAAGGGTTTCAAAAACACGTGTTACTATGGTGTAACCACTTAAATATGTGATGTGATGTGCGAGACATCAAATAATTAAATTCCTGAAATTCTTATAAAGTATCGGAATAGAGAGAAATTTTAATGAGTTTTGTTAAGATCAATCCTAAATTTCACTTTTCTGTTATTTATATGTTCATACCGAAGGAGATCTTAGCAATGTAAGTTAATTGTGCAGCGATTATAAATAATAGTTCAATGATAGAAAGTCCGGATCGCAGTCCCATGCTATACTATGCAATTTTTTGTATGTGCATTTTCTTCCTACATTTTAAAACTAATGGTAAATAGTGTCGCTGGCCAATTCTATTTGTTAAAAATGACGCTGACGTCTGTGAATTTGTTTGTAAACTATGTTTTCTGCTCATATCGGTTCATAACAAATAGTATAGCATTTGTATATTGGTCAGTATTTATATAGTCTACGCTTATGCATAATTTTACAGCTACGCAGACTCAAAGGAAATGGTGCGAATGGCGCGGCGCAAGCTAAAGGAGGAACGGCAGCGAAAAAAAGAGCGAAAACGTATTAAAAAGGCTCGCTTGGAGAAAGAGTGCCTGTCAGAAAAGATGAACTGCTTCTCGCATGACAACCAGCATTGGCGAACAGCGCCATTCTGGAACGACAGTCCATTTTGCTTTTGCATGAATGCAAACAACAACACCTACTCATGCCTGAGAACTATAAATATCACGCACAATTTTCTCTACTGCGAGTTTACCACGGGGCTGGTAACCTTCTACAATTTAAAAATCGGTAAAGCATTTCTGTCTAATTCTCAATTGTAAGATTTTAGTTTTATGTAATTTTCAGATCACTTTGAAATCCAGAATCGTGCTTCTAGCTTACTGCCGGCTGAACGCTCCTTCATGCACGATGCACTTAAGCATCTGAAAAGCTGCCGTGGACGAAATTGCAATCTGCGTCTTAGACCGCCGACCGTTGGGCAAAAGGGTCTTGCTTCAGCCTTACAGACTATCACTAGTGATTATTTGCATCGCAACAACAACAGTAATAAAAACAACAAAAGCAAACGCAAGCATAGTAAGCAACTTATATTGTTACACTTCCGCTGTTTATTAATGTATACTCTTTTCAGTTCCGCTTTCTGGTAGTGTTGATAACATTGGCTTTGTAAGCAGACAGTCACATCTGGATATGATGCCTACTGTTGGGCGTCGTAAGATATCCAAATACCTCAGGTAATATTAGAATGGATATTGATAGTTCGCTGCTTAAAATAAATAAATTAATAGATGGGGAAATATGCAACACAAACATCTGAATCGGCGCCCATTGAAGCAGCAGAGGTACATGATGCAAAACACGTCTCCAGCTGCCGCAGTCATAGGCTTAAATTAGCTCAATACTTATTGTGATCTGGAAAACTACTTTTAGCTATTATGTGGGCACATCCTTGGTCTTACAATGCATATTATGTCTTATGCATATGAATTTATTTCATGTTTATTTTTCATAAAGCTTCTATCTAAATAAGACTGTGTTTAGGTTTTATACATATATGTATTTTTAAATGACTTTTTTAGAGTTAAATGTATAAATGTGTATAAACACATTCATATATAGGATTATGATTATGGATTAAAGAACACAATAATTAAGTATTTACACAGATAAAAATAAGTTATTTAGCAAAATGGCTTGATAATTACATCGATATACATATTTTTTCAAAAGCCTTGATTTGTATTATTAGTTGAGGAGTAAAAATTCTAATAAACAATTGAATAAATTTGTGCTGCGTGTAATCAGAAATTGCGTATTCTAGCATTAAAGATAAATACATCAAATATGGTATGTAGTTAGGCACATCGAGTTTGCTAGGAAATTTAATCTAATTTTTAATCTTTGCGAAAATGTAGTAAAATAATCGATAGCTAATATTTCAAATAGGCCAAAAACTCTTTTTGTTTTGCCCATCTCCTTCCATCTTTACACAATGCCTCAAATGTACCCTGAATCATAATTACTTCAAAATTAATTACTTCAATAATTACTTCAAAAAAAATTTACTAAGCTTCGCCATTCGCTGTTAAAGATCAAAATTATCTCAATTTAGAGAGATGACATCTAGTTCTCACACCATTTTAATTTCTTGTGATGAACCAAGTCCAGTGTTGAGAAGAGGCAAGCGAGCAAGCCCTTACGTAGTTTGAAGATTAAGTAGCGTAGAAAGTAAAGTAACGATCATGGGGATATTGATCTCGGCGTGGCTTAGGAAAGAGGAGCGCCGCCATTGCAGACATCTTGATCAGTGTATTGTAATAATTATAAAGAAAAGGAGAAGAAAGAAAGAGGCCCTGTCGGCCAATGCAGACAGAGCGAGACAGCAAGCGATATGGTTTCTCGCTTATGCTTATGCCAGCCGATCGCATTTTGGGTTTGTGAACATTTATCTTTGCGAACATTTGCTTCGTTGTGACTGCACAACAGACCTTTCTTGTGCGCCGCCAAGCAAACAGCTGGCTGATATATTGGATGGATCACTCACCGACAATCATCGACGGGCCTTCAATGGATGGCAGTACAATAATTGTGCATGAAATGCAGTCATGTTGGTCACGCCGGTAACAATGATCGCCAGCCAGAACTTACTTTGTTGAGCTCCAGAAAGAATATCGCGCATTTTATTAGCCGAGAAACTGAAGCACACAGATACAGATACACCAGAAGGCCTAGGAACCATAGCGAAAGTCCAAAGCAAGATAGCACTAGGCCCCGATGGCATCTTGACAAGTAGTCACCGTGTATCCTGGCACATTTCTCAGACAGATTGGTGATTTAAGACGGCTTACGAACGAGTTGGCAACTGTCAAGTCCAGTCCAACGCCGCTATTATCTAGGGGTAATGCTGGACCACACGCTATTAAAACCCTCACCTAGATGATGAGGGAGCCAAGGCTGCGGTAGCGACAAACGCAGTAGCCAGAGTAATAGTGGCTTATTTCAAGCGTCATGCAATTGGTAGTCCTGGACATAAACCTGTACAAACGGACTTTTACTTGACACATTTATGTACGAGACATGGATGTTTCAAGTCCTAACTATTTAGGTTTAAGCACGAGACAGATCTGTTTTGCACACACTGTGCGAGGATAATTGAAGACGTCATTTCATTGTCCAAGGTTCTCAGCCGAACGGAAAGAGCTAAGTCTTATAATTGGGAAGCGTTCACTGAAGTATAATTATTCAGTGGTACTAGGAAAAGGAAACGGAGAATAGGGACTTATGTTTTGTGTGTAACATATATTTTATAACATACTATATGTATGTATTTGTATGGTACGTTGACCCTGAAAAAAAATAGATTTTTTAATCCGTTTTATACTTTTAAATGTTAGTTAATACCAAAGAGTATACAATACTAATTTTAAATACCCTTTACATGCGTACACATAAGTATAGCATTTTCACATATGACTAGACATTGTAATCATTACAAATTTAATTATTTTTGTTTCTACACTAAAATTTTAATTAAAAAATATAGAAACAGGTTTATTTGTTATAAAACTGAAACATTCCTTTTTGGCTCAGTGCAGGAAATTTGTTGATGGGTTTGTAGATATTTAATTCATTACTATTGCCTTCACGGGTCTTGTTTGTATTTTGCTATGTACAGATCGATTTATTCTCTTACCGCAATTGCTTAAGATCAGTTCTCCAAAGCATTGCGCAGCATAACTGGCCAACTAGGATAATGAATAAGTAGTAGTAGGTCTTTGATTTAAATATTGAATTCCCAGGATTACACCAGATTTAATACCATAATGATTATACGCTTGTATACGCTTGTTATACGCTCTAGCTTTGCTAGGATTACACCAGATTGCATATAAGGTTTACACGCTGGGATGTTTTAATTATTAGCTTGTCTCTCACTCGTTACTTTCCTTGACTCTGCCTTTATTCTTGACTCTACTATTGTCGCGGACAGCCCTTTGCTTCGATCGAGCCTGTTCCTGCTAGACTATGGCCTTGATCCTTGCCTTGACTCCGCCTTGATTGTTGCCTTGACTCCGAGATGTAATCTGTAGTTTACAGTCCCGCGCTTCGACTATCAACCCGTGGTTCGCCAGGCCCTTGATTCCACTGACTACCGCCTCTGCGTTCGTGATACATCATGTTATTGCTGGGCCTCTCGCCAAGCAGCAACTGTAAATGTTGCTGTTTGGTTGTTCCGCAGCAACAATGTATATTGCTCGGCGTTCTGCAACAAAAATGTATGTTGCTGGCTGGCTACAACAACAATGCATATTGCTGGGATTCGCACCTAGCGATAACTGTAAATATTGATGGCTGTCTGTTCCGCAACAACAATGTATGTTGCTGGATGTGCAACAACAATGCATTTTGTTGGGATTCGCGCCGAGCAACAACGGTAAATATTGCTGGCTGGCTGTTCCGCAACAACAACGCATATTGGCTTCGCTCCTAGCAACAACTGCACAGGTGTATGGCTGGTCTCTTCACATAACAATTAAAAATTAATAAAAGCAGCTAAAAGCTAGAGTATACGTGCGCTCCCATATAATTTAAAACAATTGAACGGAAATGTCTGAAAATAATCACAAGAAATCTTTATCGTGTTCTTGACCGATGCTTACAATTTGAAAACAATCGGATAAATATTTTAGAAATTATTATTTTCAATATAGACAGTGGGGTGCGCTTGTTGACGCGCCATATAAATGGCGGCGTGCCTGTTGTCGCTACAGCAAAAACGAGCTGTGGCGCGCGTGTGTATGTGCTCGTGAGTGAATGTATGCTACAATGCCCTAGTCAAAGTGTACATATTTAAAAGCTGGTAGCGCTCACTTGTTTAAAACTTAAGATACAAAGAATGAAAAGCAAGATAGGCATAAGCGAGATATAATCTTGCTTGCTGTCTCGCTCTGTCTGCACTGGCAGCGGCGTTATTTACGGTCATTCGGTGACCATTTCTCCTTTTCCATCACGGCGCTACGGAGCTACGTTCGAAGTACTACTCTACCAGGACTTAAATAACAAACGGTACGCGCGTATTTGAAATGCAAGACAGTTTGCATTTTCCTACGCATATCGAGCTTATTTTTGAGATTCTATAATTGTTGCCCTATACTTACATTTAAAAATGTAGCAATCACAGCATTTCGCGCTTTAGTGTATGCAAATATGATACGCATATTATTCTAATCTGATTTTTCTCTATCGAACAGTAAACACAAACTAAGATGTCAATAAGCCCGAACATATGCGCTAATTAACTTGCCGAGATGTTTATTATTATTACCCACTTGGCAATTCACACCTATGTACATATGTATGTATGTATGTATAAATTCAACTCACTAATTCCAGCAATCGAGCCAGTGTTGTGAACGGCAGGGGTGGCACTTTTTTAACACCATGGTGTCATTCACAAATCATGGGAATGTGTAAATACGCGCGCACACAACACAGAGGCATAAGCCTTTACTCATATACATAAGACAAATCTGGGTACTTGCAAAGTGCCGAAAATCAAAGGCAAAAGAAAATGTGCGCGCTCACAAAATACGATCGGCAGGCATATAAGCAAAAATCTCGCTTACTGTCTCGCTCTGTGTGCACTGGCAACCGCGCCGACGCGACAGCAGTCCTTTTTTGCGTTTCCTCACATATGTACATTTTCGGGACTTTGTGCTTACCCACGCAAAAGGCTTATGAAAAATTGTCGGGCCGCAATATCGGCTGCTTGTGTGGGTAGTACCATGTAAGTAACATTGTTATTTTTGGGGTGGGTACACTCATGCCGTTCTCTGTTGTGAACATAAGGCAACGGGAACATTCTACTGAACTTATGTACATATGTACATGTATGTATGTATGTATGTATGTAACTGAGAACGGTAAGAGTGCAAAGTGGTACTACTGCCACACACAAGTGAAATTGGGGTTGAGACCACAAGACAATTACTTCTGCGTAGAAAAAAGATCCTAGCAGCATTTTGTGCGTAGGCAATTCTTTCCCGAGCCAAAGCACACGAAAAAGGTCAAAACATTTTTGTATGTTTTCTGTGAGTTTCTGTTTCGCTACCTGCTGTCGCGTCGGCGTCGCTGACAATGCAGACAGAGCGAGACAGCAAGCGACCTACTTCCGTCTCCCTTATACTATCATGCCACCGATTCGCCTCACGTAGCCACCATATTCCCCCTTTGCTCTCCGCTTCGTAATGTGTTGAAACAAAGACGGAGCTTTCCTATCGGAGTCCCTCTCGGCTCTGTGCATCTGGTGCCCTGGCGGTATTATACCCTGTCGACCCGACTCACAGAGGATATTCTCGAGGATCATCAGGGATAATCCCCGACTCCTCGATCGGATTCCTCGAAGAATCCCCACAGCACCACAACTTGCATCAGCCATTCCTAGGGCCCTCCCGGGGATGTTTTCCGGCAGTGTTTCCTCGATGCCTCCTGGGGGATTTTCAATACGAACCGCACGTTTCCCGATGCATCCGGGATTTTTCAATACAAATCACTAAAACAGATCCACCGAATCCAGGGGGATTTTTCTATAGGAAATCCACAGGGATTCCAATAGGAATTTCATTTTTGAAAAATAATAAATAAATACAGTAAAAAATAAGCATATATATGAAAATTTTTATTCAGAATTAAGAAAAATCAATTAAATTGAACTTATTTGCTAACTTAATTAGTTCAGTATTTTATATTTTGTGACTTCCGCAGTGACTTCTCCGCTTGCTGGCTCGCATCGACTAGGGCTATGACCACTGTAAATAAAGAACAAATATTAGTACAAGCAAATTACATTAAATCGCTTACTTACTTGAAGTATCACAATTCCATTAATCTTTACTTTAATTTACTTACCTGAACTTTAGATTATTGATAAAGTTAATCACTTGTAATTTCACAATTTTAAAACGCGTTTGCTTCTCGGACACACAAAAATCAAATGAGAACATTTTTCAGACAAAGCAACGCGCGTCGAAAATGAAAACAAAAACAGCAACACATACAAATGTAGGTTTCGTTAATCCTTTTTCTATTGCCTATTCGCGTCAAGCGCGCGACAATCTGCATATAGAATGAGACAGCAACTTTAGCAGGTTTAATACAAGCGCTTTGCGTAGCATATTTTTGTTATTATAGAAAGTTAAATTACCGTAAGGATAAAGTTTAAAGAAATTTATTAAAAACTAATTAATTATCCCTTAAACGTACATTTGAGTGAACGTAAAGAATTAAAGGGTATACAAATTTCTATATGTTAAATTATTTTGCTCTTGAACCTCTTGCTCTTTTTTCTTCTGTTGCTGTTTGCTTCTTATTGCCGCTCACAAATCTTCGCAGTCGGTAGCGGCAGAATTTATGTGCATCGCAGTCGCTAGCGGCAGAATTTTTGTACATTGGCAAGAGGGAGACAGCAATACCAGAAGCGGTCAGAAGAAGAGTTCAGCGATACCGTCGAGGAAAGTTCAGCGATACCGTGAGGATTTGAGGGCGACAGGGTTGTTTCCGTGTTTCATTGTGCGCGAAAGGTCTCGAACTTGTTTTTTGTGTGTGCTACCATTGTGCTTAAAAAGTGCCACAATTGCCGTTTTCTGTTGCGTATGTATGTGTGCGTACGTATACGAAATAGGTCTGGGACATTTTATTTTATTTATTTTTATGAGAGGTCGAAGTTGTGTTTTTCCACATTACTTTAACAAATATTTCCAACTTGTTTCAAAAACAAAATATTTGCAACTATTGTACAATTTTGCAGAGTATCACAGTTCAGACTCTGAAAAATAGATTGTTGCTTCGAAAACGAAAAATGTTTTGGCCAAGCGATACTGACCGTCGGGCAGAGATAAGTCTACGTAGTCAGCGATCACTCAATTACACGTTACTGCAAAGCAATGTAAGTTGAGGATGGCTTTAGTGTTCTTATTTGTAACGTGCGGCACACAACGTTGCTTGACTGCAGTGTTTGCAGAGCCGCCATGCGTCTCTCTCAATGTCCAGCTCGCCCCTCCAGTGATTTTGGTGGAGGGATCTCAGGACCTGGTTAGTTTGAGATTAATACCAGTGTTTTTTCTGAGTAAGTTTAAAGTTTAACGCGCCAAAAATTTAATACGCAGTCTACATATCTTTTGTGTGCCCTGACTGACGGATGCAAATCTGAAAATTTTTGCACGGAATTCCCTATAATTTTTCTGCGAATTTTTCACGATTTCCCTCCCTTTTTATACAAGTTTTATAAATATGGAAATGGGCATTATGAAGTTGTGCAAATGTATGTAGCAGGGAGAAGGGGGCGTTACAGACCCCAAAAAGAATAAATATTCTTGATCAGTAAGGCAAGCTGAGTCGATAGTCATGTCCGTCTATCTTTCCGTCTGCCCGTCTGCACGAGTGCGTGTTTCTCAGCAACTATAAGAGCTAGAGCAATCAACTTGGGTATGTATGTAAGTTCTTCTATTACCATACCTTAGTC